>NC_068278.1:60036327-60048827 GCF_025860055.1 Xyrauchen texanus | reverse complement strand
CTGAAGCAAAAACTGCTTTAGTTTTGTTCCCGATCATGTCGTCTGTATCTAAGACCAAATTTGTGTTGATACAACAAAGCAATCAAAAGTTACAACATTACAAATATAATTAATCATAGTGTCCAAGTTTCATTCTGTGTCATTTGAGTCATCATTGAGTCTGTGTCGTGTATTTGGCGCCATCTCCTGGTGGTCATATGTAACATTGTGCTTCATGTGGATTATCTAATGATCTATACATCTGATTATCTTGTGTGTGGACTCCATTGAAAGATAATCACAGACTCTAATTAATCATATGTGATATATATATTATTATTATTATTATTATTATTATTATTATTATTATTATTATCATCTTTATAGCTTTTGTAAAACACACAAAGACTCACACACACACACAAACACACACACACACACACACACACACACACACTCACACACAGAGACAGACACACACACACACTCATACACACTCATACACACACACACAAACTCACACACACTGACACACTCACACACGCTTACACACACACACTCACACACGCTTACACACACACACACAGACACACTCACACACAGACACACTCACACTGACACACTCACACAAAGACTCACACACACACACAAACACACTCACACTGACACACTCACACAAAGACTCACACACACACACACACACAAACACACACACACACACACACACACACACACACACACACTCATACACACTCATACACACTCACACACACTGACACACTCACTCACACACGCTTACACACACACACACACACACACACACACTCACACACGCTCACACACACACAGACACACTCACACACAGACACACTCACACTGACACACTCACTCACACACGCTTACACACACACACACACACACACACACTCACACACGCTCACACACACACAGACACACTCACACACAGACACACTCACACTGACACACTCACTCACACACGCTTACACACACACACACACACACACACACACACACTCACACACGCTTACACACACACACTGACACACTCACACAAAGACTCACACACACACACAAACACACACACACACACACACAGACACTCACACACAGAGACACAGACACCAATGATGTCAGAGCTGCATGTAAGGTGCTAGTCTGCCATTGGGAGCAACTTGGGTTGCCCAAGGACACTTCGGCATGTGGAGTCATGTGGGCATCAAACCGCCAACCCTGCGATTAGGGACTGACCCGCTCTACCAACTGTGCCACAAAAACCTACTTAGAAACTTTGTGTGTTTGCGTTCTGTGCAAGGAGCTCTAAAATACCTGTCCTATGTTGTGATACCTGTGCCTTGCTTCTGTAAATGTAAATCACCCTCTTGTGGTCCCAATGTTATTATGAGTGTATTGGAAACGCTAAAATCCAGTTAGCAGGATTTTGGACCAATGAGATTGCACTGTGTGTGGAGCCTCCAAGCGATCAAAAGGAAGTCTTGTTTTCAGCACAAACACTCACACGAGATCTGGTTTGAACACATTGTAAGACACACACACAGTTTTACCTGATGTCTTCTTCGGTGATGGTGAACGCTCTACACAGCGGCTGCGAGGCGTTGAGCCATATAGCGGGGTTTTTCTCCGCCGCCGTGGACGTCTGGCCGGTGATTGGAGCAGAACTCATGTGTAAAGCGCTCGCGATCGCTGACAGAAGCGTCTTATCCGACGAGGCTGGACCGATACCTGCACAGAACACACGTGTGACGACATTAACGAGCTTCTGCCATGTGAGACGGGCAGTGCCAATGAGAGTCTTACTTTGTAAACCTTTGGGCAGCTCCATAGTCCTGAGCACTTCCTCCGTCACATCTGAAGATCTCAAACCCTTCAAACGCTTCTCCCAGAAGAGCTGGAGAAAACAGATCAAACTCGGTCAACATCTGGGACGATTCAATACATCATTTATTCATCCTCATGTGGCTCCAAAAGTGTTTGCTGCTATTTTTAATGGAACTGCAGTTCCAAACGACAGACTGTCAAACTGCATAAACGAGTCTTCGAGGTGCCGCACATGTTCATGTACACAACAGAGTTCAGTGTGAGGAACTGCACAACTGTGTTAGATCAGCCTGTCCTTATTCAAACATATATTTTTTATTATTTTGAAAGACACTAACATGTCTAAAAATGTTGAATATATTGTATAAATATTATATATAATTTGTTTTTTATTATTATTATTTTGCAGTTCAGGGCTTCCATTGTGTGTGTGGACAGACAGACAGACAGATATAGATAGATAGACAGACAGATAGATAGATAGACAGACAGATAGACAGACAGACAGACAGACAGATATAGATAGATAGACAGATAGACAGACACACACTTTAGATAGATAGACAGACACTTTAGATAGATAGACAGACACTTTAGATAGATAGACAGACAGACAGATAGACAGACAGACACTTTAGATAGATAGACAGACAGACAGACACTTTAGATAGATAGACAGATATATATATATATATAGACAGACCGACAGATAGACAGACACACAGATAGATAGACAGACAGACACACAGATAGATAGACAGACACTTTAGATAGATAGATAGACAGATATATATATATATATATAGACAGACACACAGATAGATAGACAGACACTTTAGATAGATAGACAGACAGACAGATAGACAGACAGACACTTTAGATAGATAGACAGACAGACAGACACTTTAGATAGATAGACAGATATATATATATATATAGACAGACAGACAGATAGACAGACACACAGATAGATAGACAGACATATATATATATATATATAGACAGACACACAGATAGATAGACAGACACTTTAGATAGATAGATAGACAGACATATATATATATATATATAGACAGACACACAGATAGATAGACAGACACTTTAGATAGATAGATAGACAGACAGACACACAGATAGATAGACAGACAGACATATAGATAGACAGACACTTTAGATAGATAGATAGATAGACAGACAGATATATATATATATATATAGACTGACAAACAGACAGATAAATAGATAGACAGACAGACACACAGATAGATAGACAGCTAGACAGACAGACAGATATATAGATAGATAGACAGACACTTTAGATAGATAGACAGACAGACAGACAGATAGACAGACACTTTAGATAGACCGACAGACAGACAGATATATAGATAGATAGACAGACACTTTAGATAGACCGACAGACAGACAGATATATAGATAGATAGACAGACACTTTAGATAGACCGACAGACAGACAGATATATAGATAGATAGACAGACACTTTAGATAGATAGACAGACAGACAGACAGATAGACAGACACTTTAGATAGACCGACAGACAGACAGATATATAGATAGATAGACAGACACTTTAGATAGATAGACAGACAGACAGACAGATAGACAGACACTTTAGATAGACCGACAGACAGACAGATAGATAGACAGACACTTTAGATAGACCGACAGATAGATATATATATATATATAGACCGACAGACATATAGATAGATAGATACACTTTAGATAGATAGACAGACAGACACACAGATAGATAGACAGACAGACACTTTAGATAGACAGACAGACAGATATATATGACATATATATATATATATATATATATATATATATATATATATAGACCGACAGACAGACAGATAGATAGACAGACATATAGATAGATAGACAGATAGACACTTTAGATAGACAAACAGACAGACAGATAGATAGACACTAATGTCACATTAATATAATATAATATAATATAATCTAATATAATATAATATAATATAATATAATATAATATAATATAATGATTGATGACGTTAATGCTGATTGAGCTTTCTAGAGCATCTAAAATCCCATCACATCCACTTCCATTATAAGGACCTTGTGAGCCGAGATGTTTTTCCATGTTTCTTCAAATGTGTTCTAGTGAAGAGAGAAAGTCACACATGTAGGATGGCATGAGGGCGAGTAAATAATGAGAGAATGTTCATTTTTGGGTGAACTGTCCCTTTAAATAGTGGAGCGTTTACACATCATGGCAGTATTTGTTCTACTGCATACTCCTTTTCTTTAAATGTGTTCCTGTGAGGCACTTACGGTGCAAGTCAATAATGCAGAATGTTAAAACTTGTGTATTATTTGAGCTGTAAAGTTGTTTAAATCATCATTTTAAGGTTATAGGGTTTACAGTGTTACATCGTCATGGAAACAAAGTTGTAAAACTGGCTATAACTTCCCACAGATGTGGTTAGAAAGTGACTTTATCACAGTAAAATCATGTTAACACACATATGTGTGACCTTTGAGCAGGAAACAGGACCTCCATCTCTCCGGTCTGTGTGCAGTGACCTCTAGTGGTGACCACAAGCAGACACTGAACACTCATGCATGTGTGTATCTCACAGCAGGAGAGCTGATCTGAGGTCAGTGTTTGAGGCTCACCTGTCGAGGTTGTTCTGTGGCTTTCTGCAGGTCTGTTTTCACTTTGTTGTTTGGATAATTGACCACTTTAGTGACGGGCTGCTTGAAGATGGACGCTGTTTGTCTGATGGGGAGTGCGGTGTTCAGATCCGGCTTCCCCTATGAAGGGCAAAAGAGAGAGAGAGATACATTTTTTATATAAAAAAAAATATATATATATATATATATATATATATATAAATAGAGAGAGAGGAGAGTGATGTAGCCAATTCATGGATGGAGATTATTAGGAGGCCGTGATTGATAAGAGGCAATGGGGGGAATTTGGCCACCAGGACACCAGGGTTACACCCCTACCATTTACGAGAGGTGTTCTGGGATTTTTAATGACACAGAGAGACAGGTGCTCGGTTTAACATCTCACCCGTAAGACGGTGTGTTTTTGCAGTATAGTGTCCCTGTCACTATATTGGGGCATTAGGACCCACACAGACACCCCCTGCTGACCTCCCTAATACCTCTTCCAGCAGCAACCTTAATTCTCCCCAGGAGGTCTCCCATCCAGGTACTGACCAGACTCAACCCTGCTTAGCGTAAGTGGGCAACCGGGCGAGAGCCGCAGGGTGATACGGCTGCCATATACATTACTTCACATCAACATACAGTTAATAACGTGACACTAGGGGGCGTGCAGCGAAGCCATTATCTGTATCGGTTTCTGTTTCTGTAGTCGGACAGAACCGGAAGTGGGCGTGGCTTGAACCGGAAGTGCCTCAAACTAATTTTAAAATGTAACTCTCTCACATTTATGGAGCATTTATACAGTTTGGGAATAAAGAATAAACCATGCAATTAACTTAAATGGTGATGAGCGTATAAATGTGATGCTATATCATCACTTCTCTGGTCAGGAATTGAACATCACGCTCAGGTTGGTTTATGAATCCTTACGTGTAAATTAGTGGTTCTCGCTCTCGGTGGGGTGTGTGGTGAGTGACTCCAGCCAGGTCTCCTTAGCAACTATATTGGCCCGGTTGCTAGGGAGGGTAGAGTCACATGGGGTAACCTCCTCGTGGTCGCTATAATGTGGTTCTCGCTCTCAATGGGGCTTGTGGCGAGTGACTCCAGTCAGGTCTCCTTAGCAACCAAATTGGCCCTGTTGCTAGGGAGGGTAGAGTCACATGGGGTAACCTCCTCATGGTTGCTATAATGTGGTTCTCGCTCTCAATGGGGCGTGTGGTGAGTGACTCCAGTCAGGTCTCCTTAGCAACCAAATTGGCCCTGTTGCTAGGGAGGGTTGAGTCACATGGGGTAACCTCCTCGTGGTCGCTATAATGTGGTTCTCGCTCTCGGTGGGGCGTGTGGTGAGTGACTCCAGTCAGGTTTCCTTAGCAACCAAATTGGCCCAGTTGCTACGGAGGGTAGGGTGCTTTAAGTTATTGTTTTCATGGAGCAGTATGCAAAACACATTCCCACTCTCAAAAAGTTATTATTGAAATAAGTGTTGTGAGATATCTCGCTCTGTGACCGCTCTAGACTCTGTAAACAGCCAATAAAAATGCTTCTGTGGTCAATAACACTTTTGACCTGTCAATCATTGCACGTGTTCTCATGGTATAGTATCTGCAGTGAATTATTGAGGCTCAATGCCATTTTTATGCCATGTTGTTCATAACAGTTGCCACTAGAGGGCGCTGTTTCACTGCAGTTGTTTGTCTCAATAAAGCTCATTTGGTATGTTCTGAGGGCGGGGTTTTGGAAAGAGGGGCGTGGCTACTTCAATGGCTCTGTCTTGTGGAAGTGGAATGGATAATAGCGCTCACAGCACCTTTAAGTGAACTTTTATGCTTCAAAGACTTTGTTATTATACTTTCATAGTTACACAATCCCCCATTTATCAGTAATATAAAAGTATGTGTTCAAGTATAATGAAACAGTTGTTCATTTCCACAGGGAAGGAAGCTTACATTTGAAGTCTTGTAGCAATTGTGTTTCTATATCTTGCTCCTGAGGCTCATGAGTTATTGAGAATCCCTCCTGGGGCATTTCAAAATGTTTAGGTTATATTAGTTGCATTGGTAACATTGAGTTCAACTGTTCTCAGTGTTTATATAAAGTTATGTTCTTTTAAAAAAGCATGTCCTTTTGTACACCTTATCATTGTTTGCGCACCCATTTCCTTATGACCTACTTGTCAGTTTTGACTTTATACGTGACTATTAAAGTCCCCTTTTCTCCCCAATTTGGTGCAGACGAAAGCTGGGATCAATAGTTGAGAACACGTTTTGCAGACAATTTGTTTCTCGTGCTTTTTTCAACTGGACCGAATATTTTGTTCTGACCTTCTGAGATATAACATCGGGTTATTTACCCAAACAAGCTCACAGACGAGTAAACAAGGGCTCATTTGAAAGAAAACAGCCTAAAGTAAGAGTTGATATGGAGTCTGCGGCTATTTGGGGCTTAGAGAAGCAGTTATAAGGGCAAATATGAGACATTTGTCTTTGTTGTCTTACTTCACTTTGTGATGCTTTTGATAAACATTCAAACTGTGGTCTGACAACAACAAAATAAACTACATAGTCACATTCCTGAGGATTAGAGCTTTCGTTTGATATATGACATGCCATATGAAACGCTTTCATATTCTTATTTATAATTCTACATCTTTACCAAAAGGTGGCGCTCATTTGCGACACGGAGGCTTTCAGATATTATCCTGTTATTTAATGCAACATAAATGCAAAAGTGATTGAGTTCTGCGAAACACTCACACTCTAAGCTTTTAAATGATACCACATTTGCCCGACCTATGGATCCGAGGACTTTTATTTTGTAATCCTAAACTTATTACACGCACCTGACGGTTAAACTTTGATGAGCGGAGTCCGGTGAAAAGACGCTAATAGCGACTCTTTAAAGTTTCAGCACTATGGACTTGGACAATTGTTTACAAAAGCAAAGCTCCAACGATGCAGATCTACTTCTGCGACTCATGGACTCGTGGTGCAGGGCAGAAGTGGGTCAGAGGGTGTGGGCGCACTTCTGTAACCTCTACAGGGACACAGGCCGGTTCTACTCCATCATACACGCATGATATATAGGAAGCACAACCAAAAGATCAACAACATTCAAATAAATGACCACTCATTTCATTTTTGACTATTGACTGTTAAAAGGTTAGCCAAAAACGACAATTCTGTCATCATTTACTCACCCTCATGTTGTTACAAACCCTGTTGATGTTAGATGTAAAAGCCTTGGTCACCATTCACTTTCATTGTATGGAGAAAGATACAGTGAAAGTGAATGGTGACTGAGACCGTGAACGTTCAAAACATCAAAAGCGTTCCACGTTATAAAGTCATGTGGGTTTGGAACAACATGGGGGTGAGTAAATAATGACAGATTTAAATAAAAAAAATTTTTTTTGGCTGTACTATCTCTTTAAGTGTTAAAAAAGTAAAAGTACACAAACACACTCAAACACTCATCTCACACAATTGGAGGCAATTACACTTCCTGTATATCCTCAGCGACGGTCAGTTTAAGCTGAGTGTCATGGCGAAAGGAATGAGTTCATATTAAATGTGTGTGTAGTTGAATCAGCACAGATATTAATATCACACAGAGCTCATGTGAGGTGTATAGTTACACATTCGTTACATACTCCATCGACATGTTTTCTGCAGCTGTACACACAATACTCTCGTAAGACTGGACCAGACAGATATTTACCTCAAGAACACACACACACACACACACACACACACACACACACACACACACACACACACACACACACACACACACACACACACACACACACACACACACATTCAAACTCACCAAGTGAAAGTAAATGTCGTGTTGTGTTCAGTACCTTTGACATGCTGAGGATGTCGCTGCGCAGTCTCTGTTTGTTCTTCTGCATTTTGCTGGGCATCATTTTGCCCGTGCGGAAATCGAAACATCCCAGATCCACAGAGTTGCCGAGGTAACGGGATAACTGCGGCTTACTCCTGAACTTCTTTCCTGTCGGACTGAACAACAATCTCAGATCAAACTTCCTCATTGGTTAAATGCCAAATCAAAGAGATTAGCTTTGATTTAAATCCAGAGGGGCAGAGCACTCCACAATCTGGGTGCAGCTACCGAAAAGGCGCGGCGGTCACCCCTACACCTCAGCACAACAATCTCCGGCAGGACGACCGCAGAGAAAAAGCGGGACGATATTCAGTCAGTAAATCTGAAAGAGGAGTACTTAAAGTAAATCTAGTACTTAAGTGATTACTTTCACTTTTACAGTTACTTGTAATCATATTACAATAACTGTAATCAGATTACAAGAATTTAAAATGCAACGTGTTACTCTACTTTTTGGGCCTAAAAGTAACTGGATTACAGTAACTAATTACTTTGTAATACATTTAGACATTTTTAAAGACTAATTTTCTTTGTTTTTTTAAGCTATTAAAAAAAAAACTATATAAATCAATCATACGTGTATATTCAATTTACACGAAACAATACTTTGAACGCACCTCTACTACGATTTCGATTTCTGAGCTCAAAGTCATTTTGGTATTTTTTCTGTGGCTTAAAGTAAAAAATTGTCAAGTTGTGTAACCGTCCGGCTACAGTAAAAATAAATAAATAAATAAATAAATAAATAAATAAATAAAGTCTTATCAGAACTTGAAATTCTTAAAAAAAAAAAAAAAAAAAAAGTTGGCATATATAGTTTGGAATCATATTTTTTATTATTATTTATTTCAAAAATAAACAGCGAAACAACTTTCTTTTAAAATGTTCTTGATATTTGAAAAACTTTTGGTCGCCAAATCAGTCACGTGATGTAACGAACACAACGACCTTTTACCTCCAAACATTCGTTTGAAATGACTGATTGAGTTGTGTTACGTACTTAAATGTAACAATAAAATAATACTGTTTAAATGCAATCTTTAAATCTCTTTTAAAGCATCGGGCAAATGATTCATCTTCATCATGTGTTAAAGAGGCTCTGACGTCATTAAACCTTTGACAGTCCAACAGGACAACATTAACCCCGTACATGACCAGCGTACAGACGAAACATCTCCACACAAGAGGAACATGGAGGCAGCAGAAGTGAAGGGTTGGTTGATCATATGCACGTGTTTTTGGAAATTCTACTGATTTAAATATATTAATACTTTAACGTTAGCCGGTGCCCGCAGGACCCAATCGTTCGCTCGCAGATGAAATGGTACCCCTGTTTTATGCATAATGTGCACAACATTCACAACATAACCTCCTCGTGGTCGCTATAATTTGATTTTAAACGTCATTTTCCAAAAGGTCTCCGTCCACACTAAAACATATGAAAATGCTTAAATCCTCTTATTGCACATTTGAAAAATCGCTGTTTGACGTACTCGTGTTTTATTGCTGGACAGCAATTTCTAGTCATATTTAACAACGCTCTCAAAAGCGAATAACAGATAAAATACCGCCGTTACAATGTGGGCCGCCACCTTGATTGTTTTGGGTTGAATGGATCCAGGGCCGCCACTGGCCAAATTGATGCCCTACGCAGAGTTCCAGGTGGATGGGGGTGACATGAGCCTGAAGTGCAACACATACTAGCATCGCCTAGCGAAGAGGTAAAACATGCTAAAAACATGCTAGCATCATGCTAACACATGCTAGCATTGCCTAGTGAAGTGCTAAAACATGCTAAAAACATGCTAGCATCATGCTAACACATGCTAGCATTGCCTAGCGAAGTGATAAACATGTTAAAAATGTGCTAGCATCATGCTAATACATGTAGCATCACATAGCGAAGTGCTAAAACATGCTAAAAACGTGCTAGCATCATGTTAACACATACTAGCATCGCCTAACGAAGTGGTAAAGCATATTCAAAAAGTGATAGCATCATGCTACCTAGCGAAGAGGTAAAACATGTCAAAAAGTGATAGCATGTTAACACAAACTAGCATCGCCTAGCGAATCGCTAAAACATGCAAAAAACATGCTAGCATCGCCTAGCGATGTGATAAACATGTTAAAACGTGCTAGCATCATGTTAACACATGTAGCATCACATAGCGAAGTGCTAAAACATGCTAAAAATGTGCTAGCATCATGTTAACACATACTAGCATTGCCTAGCGATGTGGTAAAACATGCTAAAAACGTCACATGACAACAAATATCTCATAATTTTTAGATATCGCCGTCTTCCCCATTACACTCTAACGCAAAGATGCCATCTTCACTAGTGTGCCTCTTGAGGCCAAGGGAGAGAGGTTTGCACACCGCACAGCTACCTGTCATCGGCTACCGCTACATTTGCACAAATTTCCATATTTCACGAGCAAAAATGTGTTTGTGGACTTATAGTTATCATGGAAGAGAGGAAAAGTTCAATTCTGAAGTACAAGTCTGACCGGGCCAGCAGCAGAAGGCTTATTGTTGAGCCCTGCTGGTGCTTGTAATCCAATTACACAATGTTTTATATGTTGAACAGATTAAACTGGGACTATTGCAACACTTTGTGTCATAAAATCAGAGATCTCAGAAACAGAAAGCAGCAAAGTCTACACATTTCTGACTCAATTAAACACGGTCTCATGGCAACATGCCAAAATTCAGTTTATTACCTTTGAACTTATATAAACCTTGTGTATGTGCTCACAATCTAATGCACACATTCACAACCCAACACCGCTCCCTCACACACACACACACACACACACACACACACACACACACACACACACACACACACACACACACACGCGTGCATTATGGCTAGATATGCAAATGTGTGGTAACACTTTCGTTTTACTCAAACCAGTCTAACCATGAAAAACAGCACAGGAGTTGAGCAGCACACACACACGCTCCGTTGAGATAAAAACATGGTGGCTTGATGATAATCAGTGTGCTGCTGTAGGATGTTAATACACACCAGGTGCAGTGTGGGATTTACACAGAATGCACTGATGCATGTAGACGTAAATGAAACCGACTGCATCTGAATGCCACCGTGTCTACACCGGACGAGTGCGACACGTCCTGACGTGACACTTTCACTGTTTGACAAACACCATTTCTACTGTTGTCAGGCTGTGCAGCGTCTCCAGGAACATCATTGTCCCCGTCAGTCTGACCGAAACACATATTCCTCATTTAATACAAATGGTTTCCTTTATCTGAGCAGTGCAAGACTTGGTGACTTTTCCTCCGTTTGCCATCTGAACATACAAAAACAAATTGGTCATTTTGTCTACTGGAGTACTGAAGGGGCAATTACACGTTCATAAACATATACACTCACCTAAAGGATTATTAGGATGGTGAGCTCTTGCAAATTGTAGCCTCTTTTTCCTATTTGTAGTGGAGATGAGTGGTACCCGGTGGGGTCTTCTGCTGTTGTAGCCCATCCGCCTCAAGGTTGTGCGTGTTGTGGCTTCACAAATGCTTTGCTGCATACCTCGGTTGTAACGAGTGGTTATTTCAGGCAAAGTTGCTCTTCTATCAGCTTGAATCAGTCGGCCCATTCTCCTCTGACCTCTAGCATCAACAAGGCATTTTCACCCACAGGACTGCCGCATACTGGATGTTTTTCCCTTTTCACACCATTCTTTGTAAACCCTAGAAATGGTTGTGCGTGAAAATCCCAGTAACTGAGCAGATTGTGAAATACTCAGACCGGCCCGTCTGGCACCAACAACCATGCCACGCTCAAAATTGCTTAAATCACCTTTCTTTCCCATTCTGACATTCAGTTTGGAGTTCAGGAGATTGTCTTGACCAGGACCACACCCCTAAATGCATTGAAGCAACTGCCATGTGATTGGTTGATTAGATAATTGCATTAATGAGAAATTGAACAGGTGTTCCTAATAATCCTTTAGGTGAGTGTGTATATATATGTGTGCGTGTGTGTATATATATGTGTGTGTGTGTGTATATATATGTGTGTGTGTGTGTGTGTATATATATGTGTGTGTG
>NC_068278.1:60025188-60027688 GCF_025860055.1 Xyrauchen texanus | reverse complement strand
GGTTGCTTTCTGGACCTATCGGCTATCTGTAAATATCGGCGCCGACGGTTGCTTTCTGGACCTATCGGTTATCTGTAAATATCGGCGCCGACGGTTGCTTTCTGGACCTATCGGTTATCTGTAAATATCGGCGCCGACGGTTGCTTTCTGGACCTATCGGCTATCTGTAAATATCGGCGCCGACGGTTGCTTTCTGGACCTATCGGCTATCTGTAAATATCGGCGCCGACGGTTGCTTTCTGGACCTATCGGCTATCTGTAAATATCGGCGCCGACGGTTGCTTTTTTTTAGTAGTCCTCCATGTTTCTTTGTGGCTGACGCTGAAGGATTCTACAGTTAGATTGGCTTGATTGTACAGTATAACAATATAGTGAAATAAAAACAATAACGTGGTATTTGCATCAACATTAAGTATCATGCTTCATCATTGACCATTTTCATCCATATTTTTATCCTCACTGTAATGCATACAGTATTTTGTTATTTTGATTAGATACTCAAGTGTAATAAATTGATCCAAGGTTATGCAAATAAAAATGTGTCTATAGAAACGTGGCCCGTCCACACATACATCGTGTCTTCAACTTATATCTTCTGAATAATAATAAACTTTATTCCATATTAAACATCATCAAGTTAAAAGTACTTAATAATAGAGCACTATAATGGAGCAATGCCTCCGTCATTTCAAAATAAGAGTCTCCGGTGTGTTTCAGGCTTGTTTATAGTTTAAAGTCCAGCATTGTGCACCAAATCTACATTTCTCTGGTTATTATTGGGATATTAGACTCCTGTAGTCTCAGCGTCCGTTCACATCACAGTCAGGACAGTAACTAGTGGCATGACAGGAGACAAAGTTCTTTAGTGTTTTGTCTACGTGCTATAAAACACTAGTATTTTATAAAGGAAAAAACAGTTGATTAAGCTTAACTTGTGCTGAACCCGGAATATTCCTTTAAGGAAAGCACTGTGGTAGTTTTTGGTGCTATTGAGTGTTTTTGGGAGAAAATCAAATCAAATGTGCCTTTTCCCAGCAGGGCCCTTAGTCACGTCGTACTCTATTATTCTTCAAAATTACAATTTAAGACAACAAAACTGTTCTGAATGTTTATCTTTACGGTCAACAAATGGAAATGTTCTGGACAAGGTTTATGACTCAACACGCACACACAACCAACAGTAACAGGAACTTTCTTGGCGTGACGCCTGTTGTGTGAGAAACAATAAAACAAATGCAGCTCATTAGCGTGTTGGAGCACACATGCAGCCGTGTAGAGAGTCACGGGTCACCCGAGGTGTGCATGAGCGTGTCAGAATGAACAATGCTAATCCCAGAATCCTTTAGTTTAAGTAGCATTGTGAAGATGCCCCTTTGACCTCTCGACAAAGACCTTTTACATGGTGTGACAAAACGATGAACTGCATGAACGAAGAGCGACGTGAAAAGAGAGAATGTTCTAGACCCGATCAAACAGTTCAGCTTGAACACACTTTGATAACGGCACATAAAATAGATGATAATAACATCCCACAGAAAGCAATGGCCTAGCAACGTCCTGGCACACCCACACACATACACACACACACACACACACACACACACACACGCACACACACACACACACACACACACACACACACACACACACACACACACACACACACACAACACCCTAGCATCATGTGGGGAGTTTTGCAGATGATTCACTGGATTCAGTGGCAGTTCGGAGGTAAACGGTCCAGAGGGATTTCAGCTGATTTTGAGACTTAATGAAAACATGTACGAATACAGTCTGGAGAGGAAGTCAATGTTCTGTAACGCATCATCACTGCCAGTAAATGCAGTGAAGTCAAACGCAGTTGTGTGAGTTTAACGCCCCACTGAGGACCACACATGGATTAAACCTTGAAGCGTACAATGCAGATGCAAAGCGGTGCCACAAACAAAAGATTTCGATTAGGAGTTGAAACAAACTGCATTTTGTAATTAATCCACTAGTGAACTAAAATCATTTTACGGTTAATTTTATGTTATAGTGACAGTATTTATCACACAATCATATACAGTTGTTATGAGTAGGGCTGTCAATCGATTTAACATTTTTAATCAAATTAATTACATATACAATATTTGCTGAGAAAGCCCTCATATAACAATATATATATATAAAAATATATATATATATATATATATATATATATATATATATATATATATATATATATATATATATATATATATATATATATATATATATATCTCAAATAAAAAAATATCCAGATAATTAAAATGCATTACATTCTTGTAGCAGAAGAGTTAATCATTGGTATGACAAAAAGCATCTTTAGAATGCAATGTATTGATTATTACCATATTATTGATCATAAGTCAATCATTGATCAACAGTTCACAGTAATCCATTACACAAGTGAATTTATCAATCAGAGATTTATTATGAGGGCTTGTTTAAGGGCCGTCAATGAACACATACGTCAGAC
>NC_068278.1:59995188-60020188 GCF_025860055.1 Xyrauchen texanus | reverse complement strand
GTGAAAGGGTGAGTGAGTGTGTGAGTGAATGAGTGAGTGAGTGAGTGTGTGTGTGTGAGTGAGTGTGTGAGAGTGAGTGAGTGAGTGAATGAGTGAGTGAGTGAGTGAAAGAGTGAGTGAGTGGGTGAGTGAAAGAGTGAGTGAGTGGGTGAGTGAAAGGGTGAGTGAAAGGGTGAGTGAGTGTGTGAGTGAATGAGTGAGTGAGTGAGTGTGTGTGTGTGAGTGAGTGTGTGAGTGAGTGTGAGTGTGTGAGTGAGTGTGTGAGTGAGTGTGTGTGTGAGTGAGTGTGTGAGTGTGTGTGTGAGTGAGTGAGTGTGTGAGTGAGTGTGAGTGTGTGAGTGAGTGTGAGTGTGAGTGTGAGTGAGTGAGTGTGTGTGTGAGTGAGTGAGTGTGTGAGTGAGTGTGTGAGTGAGTGAGTGTGTGAGTGAGTGTGTGAGTGAATGAGTGAGTGAGTGAGTGAGTGAGCGAGAGAGAGAGAGATGATCGTGACAGGATTAATTTTACATCACGATAAATTTCACAATTGAGTTGTTCTTGCTGTAACTGTCAATATAATATACACAGTAAATCTGCTGCATGTTTCAGTGATGTCACAGTTCCATCAGCAGGAGGAATCGATGACAGTGAAGGAAAAAACACGCGGGAAATGATTTCAAGAAAAACATCAGGAAACTGCTTTTGATCCCGGGAGGTGTATACAGGTCTGAGATCAGCACAACTATTGCCAAATTCGACTCTCGCAGACATTTAAATATATTTTATCCACGATTCATCGACACGCTTACCGGTACATTACCGTAAACATCTCTCCTTCAGACGTTACACGCGTTTACTGCGCAGATGAATGTAAGAGCTGCTTTTAACTCATGAAGAACATCTGAATAATGGCAGAGCTTTATGATCTTATGAGGAGTTGTTTACTGACTAACATTAGTGACTGTGTCTCACTGGAACACACATTTCTGCTTCTTTTATATCCTTCTCTTTGTTTTTAATATCCATCCCTTTTTTCTCCCTGTTTGGAACGCCCAATTCCCGCTACTTAGCAGGTCCTCGTGGTGGCGTAGTGACTCGACTCAATCAGCGTGGCGGAGGACGAATCTCAGTTGCCTCCGCGTCTGAGTCCGTCAATCCGCGCATCTTATCACGTGACTTGTTGAGTGTGTTACCGTGGAGACAAAGCGCGTGTGGAGGCTTCACGCTGTTCTCCGCAGCATCCACACACAACTCACCACCCGCCCCACCGAGAGAGAGAACCAGATTATAGTGACCACGAGGAGGTTACCCCATGTGACTCTACCCTCCCTAGCAACCGGGCCAATTTGGTTGCTAAGGAGACCTGGCTGGAGTCAATCAGCACGCCCTGGATTCAAACTCTTTGAGGCACTTAGTAGTAAGTAACGCTGATATCTCAGCCTGATCTCATTAATATTTGCATTACAATAATGTGTGAAAATTAGGACAGAAATATTTTACAGTTACCTACCATAATATAATATATATATATATATAATAAAATAATAGAATAAATATAATATATAAAAAAATATATTTTATTTTTTATAAAACAAATATATATAATATAATAAAATATAAAATAACAAAATTATATTTTATTTTTTATAAAAAAATATAATAGATAAAAATATATATTGTATTTTTTATTAAAAAAAATATATAATAATATAATAAAAATAAAATATAAAACATTATATTTTATTTTTTATAAAACAAATATATATAATATAAAATTATATTTTTATTAAAAAAATATAATAGAATAAATATAATAGATTAAATAAAATTATAAAAAATAATATATAAAATATTATATTTTTATAATATATATATATATATATATATATATATATATATAATAAATATGATATATAAAAATGTATATTTTATATTTGTATAAATCAAATATATATATAACATAATATACAGTATATTACATTTTTTATAAAACATACATATATATATATAAAATATAAGAGTTCCAAAAACAACAGTGTAAATGTAAAATTGACCAAAACTAAAGTTGACCAAAAGAGAGACATGTTTTAACTAAGTATTTAGAAATATTTTAATATTTAAAACATTATTTTTCAAGCCATTCATATGTTTTTAAAGCCTTAAAAGGAAATCATATATCTCTTTAATATAATGGAATTTATATATTTGAAGTTAAAGATGTCAAAATGACTCAAGTTGTATGAAGCACACATGAACCTCAAGAAATATTAATTAATCGTGAAAGTTAAATTAATCATTATAATCTCAATGATTTGCTTGACAAATGTCATCATCATGACACCCCTAACTGAGATTGTGTGGACCGAGGAGGAAATTTGGATTAATTTAGAAACCTCTAAGAAAAAACAAGAATTATAATCTGACAGTTCCATTCCTGGATGCTGATTGGTCAACAGCCGTGATTTATTCATGATCAATCACTGACCTCATCACTGACCTTCTATTTGTATCACTCCACAGTACTCATAGATGTCAGTCATTCTTGTTGCCTAGCAACGTGCCATTTACTGTTTACAGTCAAAGACTATATTCTCTGGCAGAAGAATCGCAATTAATGATTTTACTTACAAAATATGACATTTTAATGAACATTTGTGTGCTTAACATTAGTATGTGGTGACCGTTTTATAAAAGTAATAAGGCACTGTGAATATAGTCATGGCTGAAGGGGTTTAAAAATAAAAATAAATAAATAAAAGCTTGTGTGCCCGATTACCAGATTAGTACTGCTGATATTGGCTGCTATTTCTGTTGTCCTAACTTTGTAAGCATGTAATTCTGGTTCTGTTCACTCTACCTCTCTTTGAAAAGTCTCATTTTATTCCACTAGGTGGCAGAAAGCACTAGAAAAATATTTTTTCTCTCTGTCACATTCCATCACAATATACAGATGTGAACTGTAGGGGGCGCTCTAACACATTTACCACAGATGTGCTCCTCCATAGACATTCAGTCTAATGTTCAGTTCAAGCAACACCCTCATTATTACATTGAATATCTCGGCCTCTGAGTGGACTACAAGCTCAATGTAGGGGTCATTAGAAAGCTGAGATCCTCCCTTTTGCGATGATGTATAATATTTTATCACATTTAAATATATATATATATATATATATATATATATATATATATATATATATATATATATATATATATATATATATATATATATATATTTTTCTGATAATTTGCTTGCATGACTTAGACATTTGTAATTGATGACTTACAGAAATCATATTTCACTTTGTGATTCTTTTGAAAATCTTTCAAATTGTTGTATTAGAGCATCAAAATAAACTAAACAGTCACATTCCTGAGAACGAGACCTTTCATTTGATATATGACATGTCTATTTACGTGCTACATGAAGGACTTTTATTTTCATATAAACATTTCTACCCCATTTCCTCTAGGGGCGCTAATTTTCACCGCGAATGTTTTGAGGCCTTATTTTGTTATTTTAAGTAGCATAAATGCAAAAGTGATGGTCATTTCTGAAAAGTTCATATTCAAAGCTTTAAAATTATACTTAATATGCCTGACGTATTATACTGGAGACTTTGACGTTTAAGCGTAATCTTTTTCACGATATTGCGCCCCTTTGACGGGTCCATGGAGATTAAGGGGTTTAAAATAACAAATATTACAATTTTCTCAAATTTAAATTCTACTTTTGAATTAACAGTAAGTGTAACATAAGTCAACAGGTACAGCTCATGACACACTCTGACTTCTGCTACACTGTGACATTAAACCAGAGAAGTTACAATGTATCTCCTGTAACTCTTTCACTTGACACATTACCTGTAATAATACACATCACTCTTCCCAGCGCTCAGCCCGGACTTCCGGATCACTTCTTCCTTCTTCCAGCCGGGTGGAAGTGCCGGGCAATCCGTCTTCTTCCGCTCCATGTCCATTGATTGATCGATCAGCTCGATCGGGAGGTGTGAATATCCGCGATCCGAGCGCGCGTGCACGCGTGAGTGACGCTCGCTAACGCGCTAGAGGAGTTGCTCCTTAAACCAGATGACAGTCTCCCGTTTAGAGCCGTTAGAACTCTCGCCACACGCGCCGGTTCTGTTCGGTGACGCGGTTCAGTTGTGATCCGTTGACGTAAACGCGTCCGCGATCATAATATGCGTGTGATCCGTCTGTATCGCGGCTGTGACGCGCTCAAATTTCAGCACTTCCCACACGAGTGACCTAGTGCCTGGCAACCGCACGCCTCGCCTTCTTGATGTCTGGCAAGCCCCGCCCCTCTGGAAGCATGTTAGCCCCGCCCTTACTGTAATAAGCTTCTGTAAACCCGCCGGGGCTAGTTGTCACACTTTTTACTCTATATCTATCACTTTATATTTGATAGTTAAAACAAACTTTAAAATTACTCCAAAAAAAATAAAATAAAAAAATAAAGCTATTGAATATTTATTTCCCAGGAGATATCTCTCTCTCTCTCTCTCTCTCTCTCTCTCTCTCTCTCTCTCTCTCTCTCTCTCTCTCTCTCTCTACAAGTGAAGGTGGGTTTGTGCCCGTAGGTGACGTTGCCGGTCCTGTCTGGTCCAGTGAAGGTGGGTTTGTGCCCGTAGGCGACGTTGCCGGTCCTGTCTGGTCCAGTGAAGGTGGGTTTGTGCCCGTAGGTGACGTTGCCGGTCCTGTCTGGTCCAGTGAAGGTGGGTTTGTGCCCGTAGGTGACGTTGCCGGTCCTGTCTGGTCCAGTGAAGGTGGGTTTGTGCCCGTAGGCGACGTTGCCGGTCCTGTCTGGTCCAGTGAAGGTGGGTTTGTGCCCGTAGGCGACGTTGCCGGTCCTGTCTGGTCCAGTCAAGGCGGGTTTGTGCCCGTAGGTGACGTTGCCAGTCCGGTCTGGTCCAGTGAAGGCAAGTTTGTGCCCGTAGGCGGCGTTGCCGGTCCTGTCTGGTCCAGTGAAGGTGGGTTTGTGCCCATAGGTGGCGTTGCCAGTCCCGTCTGGTCCAGTGAAGGTGGGTTTGTGCCAGTAGGTGACGTTGGCAGTCCGGTCTGGTCCATTGAAGGTGGGTTTGTGCCCATAGGTGGCGTTGCCAGTCCCGTCTGGTCCAGTGAAGGTGGGTTTGTGCCCGTAGGTGGCGTTGCCAGTCCGGTCTGGTCCAGTGAAGGTGGGTTTGTGCCCGTAGGTGGCGTTGCCAGTCCCGCCTGGTCCAGTGAAGGTGGGTTTGTGCCCGTGAGGTGGCGTTGCCAGTCCGGTCTGGTCCAGTGAAGGTGGGTTTGTGCCCGTGAGGTGACGTTGTTGCTGGTGATGTCTGGTAAGGACCTGCATTACAACAGGCACACAAGCCCTCAGTCCAGCCTCTCTCAGACTACTGCAGACAGTCTGAGCACTGATGGAGGTATTGTGTGTTCCTGGTGTACCTTGGGCAGTTGTTGATGCCAACCTGTACCTGTCCCGCAGGTGGTCACCCAAAAATGAAAATCCTTTCATCATTTACTCACCCTAATGGCATCCCAGTTGTGTATGACTTTCTTTTTTCTAAGTATCTTAATAAATTAAGATTTTTAGAAGAATATTTCAGCTCTGTAGGTTCATACAATGCAAGTGAATGGTGACCAGAACTTTAAAGCTCCAAAAAGCACATAAATGCAGCATAAAAGTACTCCATACGACTCCAGTGGTTTAATCCATGTCTTCAAAAGTGATTTGATGACACATTCTTCATGCATATCGCCACCTACTGGGCAGGGAGGAGAATTTATAGTAAAAAAAGACTTAAATATTGATCTATTTCTCACACATATCTATCATATCACTTCTGAAGACATGGATTAAACCACTGGAGTCCACTGTGATGTTAGAATGTGTGTTTGATGTCACATCATCATGAATTATAACCAGATGAAAAACTACAATTGTACATTAATCAGGAAATAAATCCCTCCTATTGTCCTGTTGTATATGTTTAACTGATGCATTCATGTGTTTGCAGTGATTTCCCTAGTCTGCATCTAGTGCTCATGATGTTATGATGTTAAAGAAAAGGTGATGTAGCCACTAGTCTGAGTTATGAATAATAAATGCATTGCTCTGTACTCTTGTGACACTTTAGTGTAATGTTGAAGTATATTTAAAGGGTAGACTGTATGTGTTTGTATGTACTGGCTTATTAAACGTTTCAACATATATCCTTGTATAAATCTGAATTAATCATCAACAACAACAACAACAACAACAACAACAACAACGAGAAAAGCAGGAAAATTGTAAGAAAATGAGGTGACAAGAAGAAGGATTATACCCAGTCGTATTCATTTACACCCTAATGGAATGAACACACACACGCACACGCCCACGCCCACGCCCACACCCACACGCATGCATACACACACACACACACACACACACGCCCACACGCATGCATACACACACACACACGCCCACACGCCCACACGCATGCATGCATACACACACACGCCCACACCCACACGCATGCATACACTCAGCCACACACACACACACACACACACACACACATGCACACACACACAGACAAACTCACCCCCCCCACACACACACACACACACACACACACACATAAATACACACACACATCAAAGGCCGAGTTGTCTTCCATGAGTATAAACACAATAAATGACCACATTTTCATTTTCAGCGCCCTTCAAAGTACAGATGATTGAGAAGAGAAGTGAATTTTCTTTGCTATTGTCCTTGTATATTATAAAAACAATGCAAAAACCTAAGGCAGTCCACACACATTAATGTGTTTTCTATATGAAAATACTGTTTAAAACAGGATTTAAATATGAATATACACTTGATGACCCAACATCACATTAAAGGAATAGTTTCTAAAGGGACAGTCATCAAGCATGTGCTGCTCATCATATCTAACCATCACTCCTCATATTCAGATATTTATTTAATACACTTTCAAATCATAATAAAATTTGCTTTTTAAAGCCAATAAATATGAAATGCTAGTTAGTACACACGAGTAGTTTCTAAAGCAAAAATCCACTTTCAAATGTGATTAAAGCAATATAACTTCTCCTTATGCGACATAGGTGTAGTCCCTCAAATCTCAGGAGGGTTTTTGTCTTGGAGACATTTGCATATTATTATTTTTTTAATTCAAACAATCCGTCCCTTCAATCTCAATAAAACGATGAAATAAAAATCCCTTTTAATCATCACAAACGACTGTGATTGAACTATCTTATCAGCGCTGCGAAAAGTAACAGGTACCACGTGACCTCACCGTCTCTTGGGACAACCTGAAGAATGGCACTGAGAAAAATGTACCTTGCAATTGGAGATACACAGCGAACAGATATTGTGTAATTAAATTACTATCAGTAATTATAAGAAGACTTACTGATAAGAAGCATGACTTGACCGGACGGCAAACATCCAAAAAGTATGACAGTGGAAGAGGAAAGCGATACCTTGAGGAAAGGACGATTTTGTTATATTAATTAGGAACGCGCTATCTGATTGGTCGAAAAACTATAACCCAACCCAAACCCTACCTCATGAATATTAATGACTCCTCACAATCAGAGACACCGCCCGGAATCATTTCTATTACAAAAACTATTTTGTTTTTTAATTTCTTTAATATTTTTAAATAATATATATATTTTTTTAGAACAGTACAAAATAAATGTGTACATTAAACGTGTTGATAGTATACAAATTTAACAATGTAAAAGTAAATTCACTGAGTCGCAAGGGCAGAGAATAGACATAAAGAAAAAAATAAATAATTAAAAGATAATTATTAAAATATAAATAATAACAATAGTAATAATAATAATAATTTATTTAGTAATAGCGCGATTGGTCTAACGCGTATGACGTCAGTGGGTTGCACTTCCGGGCTGGAGTGTGTGTTGGTGACGTTAGCTGTAAGTTCAGGAGTGAGGCAGCAAGCGGCGTTAATTTCACTCCGCGGACGCTTTCATGAGGCACACGGGGTAATAGTTTAAACTATTTAATAATTATACGTGATCTAAAATACGATCCCGTGGTTAGTTAAAAGGATATTTGTGTTGTTTAAGCGTGAAATAAGTGATGTAAGGAGCTAAACAGCTAATATCAACAACACATTCAGATGCAGAGAGTGATTCTCTTGAGAGGCAGGCTGAGCTCATTTTTTATTTAATAAACCATGAGTAATATATATATATATATATATATATATATATATATATATATATATATATATATATATATATATATATATATATATATATATGCGCATTACTCATGGTTTTTCCTGTGTTTATTGTAATGTTTGTTGTACAGAGATGTTATGTCTGTCTATCTGTCTATCGATATGTTTATCTATCTATCTATCTATCTGTCTGTCTGTCAATATGTTTATCTGTCTGTCTATATGTCTATCTATCAATATGTTTATATGTCTGTCTATCTGTATGTTTATCTATCTGTCTGTCTGTCTGTCTATCAATATGTTTATTTGTCTGTCTATATGTCTGTCTGTATGTTTATCTATCTGTCTGTCTGTCAATATGATTATCTGTCTGCCTATCTATGTCTGTCTGTCTGTCTATCAATATGTCTGTCTATCTGTCTGTTTATCTATCTGTCTGTCTGTTTATCTATCTGTCTGTCTGTATGTTTATCTATCTATCTGTCTGTCTGTCTGTCTATCAGTATGTCTATCTATCTCTCTATCTGTCTGTTTATCTGTCTGTCTGTCTATCTGTATGTATGTATGTCTGTCTGTCTGTCTGTCTATCAATATGTTTATCTGTCTGTCTATCTATATGTCTGTCTGTCAATATGTTTATCTGTCTGTCTGTCAATATGTTTATTTATCTGTCTGTCTGTCTATCAGTATGTTTATCTGTCTGTCTATCTATCTGTCTGTCTGTCTATCTGTATGTCTGTCTGAGAGAACTCTGCAATATAATTCTTACCCTTGATCAAATCTTCAGATTCTGTTGTAGTAATATTCAACTTTCCCTCTGTGTGTCAGCGTGTCTGAAGGTGTAGTGTTGTTGTGTTTGTGTCAGCGTGTCTAAAGGTGTAGTGTTGTTGTGTTTGTGTCAGCCTGTCTAAAGGTGTAGTGTTGTTGTGTTTGTGTCAGCGTGTCTAAAGGCGTAGTGTTGTTGTGTTTGTGTCAGCCTGTCTAAAGGCGTAGTGTTGTTGTGTTTGTGTCAGCGTGTCTAAAGGTGTAGTGTTGTTGTGTTTGTGTCAGCCTGTCTAAAGGTGTAGTGTTGTTGTGTTTGTGTCAGCGTGTCTAAAGGTGTAGTGTTGTTGTGTTTGTGTCAGCCTGTCTAAAGGCGTAGTGTTGTTGTGTTTGTGTCAGCGTGTCTAAAGGTGTAGTGTTGTTGTGTTTGTGTCAGCGTGTCTAAAGGCGTAGTGTTGTTGTGTTTGTGTCAGCGTGTCTAAAGGCGTAGTGTTGTTGTGTTTGTGTCAGCGTGTCTAAAGGCGTAGTGTTGTTGTGTTTGTGTCAGCGTGTCTAAAGGCGTAGTGTTGTTGTGTTTGTGTCAAGCGTGTCTAAAGGCGTAGTGTTGTTGTGTTTGTGTCAGCGTGTCTAAAGGTGTAGTGTTGTTGTGTTTGTGTCAAGCGTGTCTAAAGGCGTAGTGTTGTTGTGTTTGTGTCAGCGTGTCTAAAGGCGTAGTGTTGTTGTGTTTGTGTCAGCGTGTCTAAAGGCGTAGTGTTGTTGTTTTTGTGTCAGCGTGTCTAAAGGCGTAGTGTTGTTGTGTTTGTGTCAGCCTGTCTAAAGGCGTAGTGTTGTTGTGTTTGTGTCAGCGTGTCTAAAGGCGTAGTGTTGTTGTGTTTGTGTCAGCCTGTCTAAAGGTGTAGTGTTGTTGTGTTTGTGTCAGCCAAGGCGTAGTGTTGTTGTGTTTGTGTCAGCGTGTCTAAAGGCGTAGTGTTGTTGTGTTTGTGTCAGCCTGTCTAAAGGTGTAGTGTTGTTGTGTTTGTGTCAGCCTGTCTAAAGGTGTAGTGTTGTTGTGTTTGTGTCAGCCTGTCTGAAGGTGTAGTGTTGTTGTGTTTGTGTCAGCGTGTCTAAAGGTGTAGTGTTGTTGTGTTTGTGTCAGCCTGTCTAAAGGTGTAGTGTTGTTGTGTTTGTGTCAGCCTGTCTAAAGGCGTAGTGTTGTTGTGTTTGTGTCAGCGTGTCTGAAGGCGTAGTGTTGTTGTGTTTGTGTCAGCGTGTCTAAAGGCGTAGTGTTGTTGTGTTTGTGTCAGCCTGTCTAAAGGCGTAGTGTTGTTGTGTTTGTGTCAGCGTGTCTAAAGGTGTAGTGTTGTTGTGTTTGTGTCAGCGTGTCTAAAGGTGTAGTGTTGTTGTGTTTGTGTCAGCGTGTCTGAAGGCGTAGTGTTGTTGTGTTTGTGTCAGCCTGTCTAAAGGCGTAGTGTTGTTGTGTTTGTGTCAGCCTGTCTAAAGGCGTAGTGTTGTTGTGTTTGTGTCAGCCTGTCTAAAGGCGTAGTGTTGTTGTGTTTGTGTCAGCGTGTCTAAAGGCGTAGTGTTGTTGTTTTTGTGTCAGCGTGTCTAAAGGCGTAGTGTTGTTGTGTTTGTGTCAGCGTGTCTAAAGGCGTAGTGTTGTTGTGTTTGTGTCAGCGTGTCTAAAGGCGTAGTGTTGTTGTTTTTGTGTCAGCGTGTCTAAAGGCGTAGTGTTGTTGTTTTTGTGTCAGCGTGTCTAAAGGCGTAGTGTTGTTGTGTTTGTGTCAGCGTGTCTAAAGGCGTAGTGTTGTTGTGTTTGTGTCAGCGTGTCTAAAGGCGTAGTGTTGTTGTTTTTGTGTCAGCGTGTCTAAAAGCGTAGTGTTGTTGTGTTTGTGTCAGCCTGTCTAAAAGCGTAGTGTTGTTGTGTTTGTGTCAAGCGTGTCTAAAGGCGTAGTGTTGTTGTGTTTGTGTCAGCCTGTCTAAAGGTGTAGTGTTGTTGTGTTTGTGTCAGCGTGTCTAAAGGCGTAGTGTTGTTGTGTTTGTGTCAGCGTGTCTAAAGGCGTAGTGTTGTTGTGTTTGTGTCAGCCTGTCTAAAGGTGTAGTGTTGTTGTGTTTGTGTCAGCCTGTCTAAAGGCGTAGTGTTGTTGTGTTTGTGTCAGCGTGTCTAAAGGTGTAGTGTTGTTGTGTTTGTGTCAGCCTGTCTAAAGGTGTAGTGTTGTTGTGTTTGTGTCAGCCTGTCTAAAGGCGTAGTGTTGTTGTGTTTGTGTCAGCGTGTCTGAAGGCGTAGTGTTGTTGTGTTTGTGTCAAGCGTGTCTAAAAGCGTAGTGTTGTTGTGTTTGTGTCAGCCTGTCTAAAGGCGTAGTGTTGTTGTGTTTGTGTCAGCGTGTCTAAAGGTGTAGTGTTGTTGTGTTTGTGTCAAGCGTGTCTAAAGGTGTAGTGTTGTTGTGTTTGTGTCAAGCGTGTCTAAAAGGCGTAGTGTTGTTGTGTTTGTGTCAGCGTGTCTAAAGGCGTAGTGTTGTTGTGTTTGTGTCAGCGTGTCTAAAGGTGTATTGTTGTTGTGTTTGTGTCAGCCTGTCTAAAGGTGTAGTGTTGTTGTGTTTGTGTCAGCGTGTCTAAAGGTGTAGTGTTGTTGTGTTTGTGTCAGCCTGTCTAAAGGTGTATTGTTGTTGTGTTTGTGTCAGCCTGTCTAAAGGTGTAGTGTTGTTGTGTTTGTGTCAGCGTGTCTAAAGGTGTAGTGTTGTTGTGTTTGTGTCAGCCTGTCTAAAAGCGTAGTGTTGTTGTGTTTGTGTCAAGCGTGTCTAAAGGCGTAGTGTTGTTGTGTTTGTGTCAGCGTGTCTAAAGGTGTAGTGTTGTTGTGTTTGTGTCAGCGTGTCTAAAGGTGTAGTGTTGTTGTGTTTGTGTCAGCCTGTCTAAAGGCGTAGTGTTGTTGTGTTTGTGTCAGCGTGTCTAAAGGCGTAGTGTTGTTGTGTTTGTGTCAGCGTGTCTAAAGGTGTAGTGTTGTTGTGTTTGTGTCAGCGTGTCTAAAGGTGTAGTGTTGTTGTGTTTGTGTCAGCGTGTCTAAAGGTGTAGTGTTGTTGTGTTTGTGTCAGCGTGTCTAAAGGCGTAGTGTTGTTGTGTTTGTGTCAGCCTGTCTAAAGGTGTAGTGTTGTTGTGTTTGTGTCAGCGTGTCTAAAGGTGTATTGTTGTTGTGTTTGTGTCAGCGTGTCTAAAGGTGTATTGTTGTTGTGTTTGTGTCAGCGTGTCTAAAGGTGTAGTGTTGTTGTGTTTGTGTCAGCGTGTCTAAAGGTGTATTGTTGTTGTGTTTGTGTCAGCGTGTCTAAAGGCGTAGTGTTGTTGTGTTTGTGTTCAGGTTGTGCAGTTAACAGCACTATGGCCAGCGAGAGTTCCTCTGCAGCTAATGGACAGACATCAGGAGAGAACAGCAGCAGCACGTTTGAATGCAACATCTGTCTGGACACGTCCAAAGATGCCGTCATCAGTTTGTGTGGTCATCTCTTCTGGTGAGATCATGCCACTCTTTCATCAAATGCTCATTGAGTAAAAATATTAACCAGGCAACACTTTATCTTCCCATGTTTACCGCTGATTTTACCTGTGGCATCACCGCCTAGTTGGCCGTGTTTACATCAAGTGAGTATCAGTGTTTCGTCTTGTAAAGATGAGTGACAGCACTGCACAATGTATCTAAACCGGCCGTTTGCATGTGCAGTGGTTAGAGACCAGGCCGAACCGACAGGTGTGTCCAGTCTGTAAGGCCGGCATCAGTCGGGAGAAAGTGATCCCGCTGTACGGAAGAGGCAGTACAAGCCAAGAAGACCCCAGGTAAACAAGACTTCATTTGGATTAAAGCTGATGTTCTCAGTGTTGTAAAAGACAGTTTGATATTTCTTTCTGGAGCTGAAAGGAGAAACACGTCATGTTGTGTTACCATCCGGAGACAGAATAACGACATACGAATGTTAAAATAAAAATGGCCAGAATACGTTTTTATTTATTTATTTTTATTTTTTTATTTTTTGTAATTTTTTTAAAATTATTATTCCTTAAAAATAAAAAGCAGTGAAACAATTTTATTTTAAAATATGATTAATATTAAAAAATGTTTGTCCAACAAAAGTCATGTGATGTAACCGTCCGGAGACAGTAAAATAAATAAAAAATATATAAAAATAACAGTGTAAATAAAAGTAGAATTTTTTTTATTATGTTAAAATAAAAATGGCCCGAATAATCTTTATATATTTTTTTTTTATTTTTAACTTTTTATACTGAAACAATTTTATTTTAAAATATGATTAATGTTTGAAAAACGTTTGTCCGCTGTATAAATGACCTGGATCGGTATCGGCTCCGATACTGAAGCTGTTAGACGGGTCGGGTATTGGTCGGATGAGCCCGATCTAAATCCGATACAAAAAGCCACTCGAAGACGTGCGACAACTCTGAGAATCACAAAACACTGTTTAATATGTATATATATCAAATATGCAGTGAATCAGTGAATGCCGCCGCTCTGTTTACAGACACACGGCTATTTTTATCCTTCACGCATTGCGCAATATTTGAGCGCTACTCACGAACGACATCTCAGATGTAGAAGCTCAATAGTCCTGTTCACTTATAATATGCATTTATAACGGCACATTAAGAAGCATTTGACCAGAATTTAAATAAGAAGTGAATTAAACGACTGAACTAGCCCACAAACACACACATACAGGACGTCCTGGAGACTTCAGCATGTCAAAATAAAAGCGTGAGGAGTTAAAAGTTAAAGGTGCACGATTGAGATGTATTACTATTATAATATATTATTATTTGTTTACAATTTATAACAATATTTAAGTTGAATGGGTTCCAAAAAGTAACTGTGTGAATGAAAAGTTTAGTTGTCAACTAAATTAACAAAAAAGAGATCTGAATCCTTTAAAGTCCAGATACAAGATGACAATTTTACGCAAGAATGTAACACATGTTTGTGTTGTTCTGCTGGAGTGTTTGTTCACTGTATAAACTGTGTGTTGCTCATACAGCTGAAGTGCCACTTACTGCCCCCTGGAGTAAACAGGTGGTACTACAAGCATTTCTCAGGAATCTTCATTATTATTGCGGGCATTGCGATTAATTGCGTTAATTTTTTTTAATGTGTTATTTTTTTGTAAAATTAATCGCACTGAATTAACGCGTTAAATTGACAGCCCTTATACATATATATATACAGTGAGGAAAATAAGTATTTGAACACCCTGCTATTTTGCAAGTTCTCCCACTTAGAAATCATGGAGGGGTCTGAAATTGTCATCGTAGGTGCATGTCCACTGTGAGAGACATAATCTAAAAAAAAAAATCCAGAAATCACAATATATGATTTTTTAACTATTTATTTGTATGATACAGCTGCAAATAAGTATTTGAACACCTGAGAAAATCAATGTTAATATTTGGTACAGTAGCCTTTGTTTGCAATTAAGCGTTTCCTGTAGTTTTTCACCAGGTTTGCACACACTGCAGGAGGGATTTTGGCCCACTCCTCCACACAGATCTTCTCTAGATCAGTCAGGTTTCTGGGCTGTCGCTGAGAAACACGGAGTTTGAGCTCCCTCCAAAGATTCTCTATTGGGTTTAGGTCTGGAGACTGGCTAGGCCACGCCAGAACCTTGATATGCTTCTTACAGAGCCACTCCTTGGTTATCCTGGCTGTGTGCTTCGGGTCATTGTCATGTTGGAAGCCCCAGCCTCGACCCATCTTCAATGCTCTAACTGAGGGAAGGAGGTTGTTCCCCAAAATCTCGCAATACATGGCCCCTGTCATCCTCTCCTTAATACAGTGCAGTCAGCCCTGTCCCATGTGCAGAAAAACACCCCCAAAGCATGATGCTACCACCCCCATGCTTCACAGTAGGGATGGTGTTCTTGGGATGGTACTCATCATTCTTCTTCCTCCAAACACGGTTAGTGGAATTATGACCAAAAGGTCTCATCTGACCACATGACTTTCTCCCACGACTCCTCTGGATCATCCAAATGGTCATTGGCAAACTTAAGACGGGCCTTGACATGTGCTGGTTTAAGCAGGGGAAACTTCCGTGCCATGCATGATTTCAAACCGTGACGTCTTAGTGTATTACCAACAGTAACCTTGGAAACGGTGGTCCCAGCTCTTTTCAGGTCATTGACCAGCTCCTCCCGTGTAGTTCTGGGCTGATTTCTCACCTTTCTTAGGATCATTGAGACCCCACGAGGTGAGATCTTGCACGGAGCCCCAGTCCGAGGAGATTGACAGTCATGTTTAGCTTCTTCCATTTTCTAATGATTGCTCCAACAGTGGACCTTTTTTCACCAAGCTGCTTGGCAATTTCCCGTAGCCCTTTCCAGCCTTGTGGAGGTGTACAATTTTGTCTCTAGTGTCTTTGGACAGCTCTTTGGTCTTGGCCATGTTAGTAGTTGGATTCTTACTGATTGTATGGGGTGGACAGGTGTCTTTATGCACCTAATGACCTCAAACAGGTGCATCTAATTTAGGATAATAAATGGAGTGGAGGTGGACATTTTAAAGGCAGACTAACAGGTCTTTGAGGGTCAGAATTCTAGCTGATAGACAGGTGTTCAAATACTTATTTGCAGCTGTATCATACAAATAAATAGTTAAAAAATCATACATTGTGATTTCTGGATTTTTTTTTTTAGATTATGTCTCTCACAGTGGACATGCACCTACGATGACAATTTCAGACCCCTCCATGATTTCTAAGTGGGAGAACTTGCAAAATAGCAGGGTGTTCAAATACTTATTTTCCTCACTGTATATATATATATATACAAAATAAAAAATATACATATTAAATTAAAACTTATATTCTTGACTAAAATATACAGTGTGTCATTTATATATATATATATATATATATATATATATATATATATAGAAATATTTACATAATAAATAAAATATATTATATTTAAATATTATATAAAAAAATTATATAAAAAAAAAATTAATCTTGAATTTTTTTTACAAAATGCATTTTTATTTTTGTTATTTTGTAATAAAGGATTAAGTTGTGAACATTGTGCGTTCAAGGTGCAAGGAAACCATATTTATACCTTTAAATTTAATGCATTAAGTTATTAAATCATTCCTTTTGTAGCGGATGCGATTCATTCATACATGGACTTCATTTCCTTTGTGATTTCAGAGAGAGAACTCCACCACGACCACAAGGACAACGACCAGAGCCGGAAAACCGTGGCGTGAGTACATGTTCAATTATTTAATCATCTTTAAATGATTGTTTATCATCCCACTAGTGTGAGGAGCGTCTCCGCTCATGATCATTACAGCAGTCTCCAGATTATACTGTAGTCTCTAAATGTGTCGTTGCACAAGACGTTTGTGATGAAACGATTACATGGATAAAAGTGTTGCTGTAGTGCCGACCTGCAGTAATTCATTAGTCAAACGAGCCGCCGATGGGGCTTATTAAGAGACGTCTCTGAAGACCGAACGACGCTCTGTGGCGTCCTCTGAGGTGATGACAACATCTGACGTTTAAAGTTGCATCACACGTCGTCGTTTAATGTGCTGATGGAGTCATTTATGCATTATTGTTTTACTAACGCAGCTCTTTAACACACCTGAAAGCTTTATGTTATGTATGTGAACATTAAAGGAATAGCTCAGTCATCATTTCACCCTCATGTTGTTCTAAACCCATTGAACATATGAGCGAAGGGATCGTCTGATGGGGGGTTCGCGTGATGTGAAGTGATCGTCTGACAGTCATCACACGAACCCCCACCACAGTCAGACGATCACTTCACGACTGGGGTTGGTGGAGGGATTAGCGTGAGATGGGCGTGGAGCGAACGTCTGATGGGGGGGTGGGTGTTCACATGATATGACTGGGGGTGGGGGTGTTAGCGTGATATTAGCATGAAGTGAATGTCTGACTGGGTGTGACGTAGTTTCCAATTCAAGTGAACAAGTGTAATCGATTTTTGTGAGGAACAGACCCAAATAATAATGCCTTTTGACGAATAATGCCTTTTGACCTCCGTGGCATTTGACCTCCGTGGCATTGGCGTGCCATCTGTGTAGTCTTTCTTTAGAGTCTGATTATGTAATCCAGATGACATGTTTGTACAATTATATTATGATGTCAAAAGTGTCATTTCTGGGTGAACTGTTCCTTTAAATAAACAATTCATCATAGAAATGTGATTTATATGAATTAGTGAACTGTCGATATACAATGTTCCCTGTGTAAACCATGTGTGCAGGGATTTCAAGGATTTGGCTTTGGAGATGGAGGATTCCAGATGTCTTTTGGGATTGGGGCTTTTCCTTTTGGGATCTTTGCCACAGCATTTAATATCAATGATGGGAGACCACCACCAGGTGTGTGACACAATGTTACACTGATACTTTCACCTGCATGTAACCGCAATATAGAAAGATTTCCTCAATTGTCCCCTGAAACAGTTCTTGGTAAAGTGAATGTGTGTACTTTTTTGACGGTCCCTTACCGCACCCTCCACAGTGTTAGCACGTTTTAGCGCAACGTGTGGACTTTTCAGACGGTCCCTTACCGCACCCTGCACAGTATTAGCACGTTTTAGCGCAACATGTGGACTTTTCAGATGGTCCATTACCGCACCCTGCACAGTATTAGCACGTTTTAGCGCAACATGTGGACTTTTCAGATGGTCCATTACCGCACCCTGCACAGTATTAGCACGTTTTAGCGCAACATGTGGACTTTTCAGATGGTCCATTACCGCACCCTGCACAGTATTAGCACGCTTTTAGCGCAACATGTGGACTTTTCAGATGGTCCATTACCGCACCCTGCACAGTATTAGCACGTTTTAGCGCAACATGTGGACTTTTCAGATGGTCCATTACCGCACCCTGCACAGTATTAGCACGCTTTAGCGCCAACATGTGGACTTTTCAGATGGTCCATTACCGCACCCTGCACAGTATTAGCACGCTTTTAGCGCAACATGTGGACTTTTCAGATGGTCCATTACCGCACCCTGCACAGTATTAGCACGTTTTAGCGCAACATGTGGACTTTTCAGATGGTCCATTACCGCACCCTGCACAGTATTAGCACGTTTTAGCGCCAACATGTGGACTTTTCAGATGGTCCATTACCGCACCCTGCACAGTATTAGCACGTTTTAGCGCAACATGTGGACTTTTCAGATGGTCCCTTACCGCACCCTGCACAGTATTAGCACGTTTTAGCGCAACATGTGGACTTTTCAGATGGTCCCTTACCGCACCCTGCACAGTGTTAGCACGTTTTAGCGCAACATGTGGACTTTTCAGACGGTCCCTTACTGCACCCTCCACAGTATTAGCACGTTTTAGCGCAACTTGTGGACTTTTCAGACGGTCCCTTACCGCACCCTGCACAGTATTAGCACGTTTTAGCGCAACGTGGACTTTTCAGATGGTCCGTTACTGCACCCTTCACAGTGTTAGCACGTTTTAGCGCAACATGTGGACTTTTCAGATGGTCCCTTACCGCACCCTGCACAGAATTAGCATGTTTTAGCGCAACATGTGGACTTTTCAGACGGTCCCTTACCGCACCCTGCACAGTGTTAGCACGTTTTAGCGCAACATGTGGACTTTTCAGATGGTCCATTACCGCACCCTCCACAGTATTAGCACGTTTTAGCGCAACATGTGGACTTTTCAGACGGTCCCTTACCGCACCCTTCACAGTATTAGCACGTTTTAGCGCAACGTGTGGACTTTTCAGACGGTCCCTTACCGCACCCTACACAGTATTAGCATGTTTTAGCGCAATGTGTGGACTTTTCAGACGGTCCCTTACCGCACCCTCCACAGTATTAGCATGTTTTAGCGCAACGTGTGGACTTTTCAGACGGTCCCTTACCGCACCCTGCACAGTATTAGCACGTTTTAGCGCAACATGTGGACTTTTCAGATGGTCCGTTACTGCACCCTCCACAGTATTAGCACGTTTTAGCGCAACATGTGGACTTTTCAGATGGTCCGTTACTGCACCCTCCACAGTATTAGCATGTTTTAAGCATAGCGTGTGGACTTTTCAGGCGGTCCCTTACCGCACCCTCCACAGTATTAGCACGTTTTAGCGCAACATGTGGACTTTTCAGATGGTCCGTTACTGCACCCTCCACAGTATTAGCATGTTTTAGCGCAACGTGTGGACTTTTCAGATGGTCCGTTACTGCACCCTCCACAGTATTAGCATGTTTTAGCGCAACGTGTGGACTTTTCAGATGGTCCGTTACTGCACCCTCCACAGTATTAGCATGTTTTAGCGCAACGTGTGGACTTTTCAGACGGCCCCTTACCGCACCCTTCACAGTGTTAGCACGTTTTAGCGCAATGTGTAGACTTGTCCTGTGGAATTGTCAGACGGTTTCCTATTTCTCCATGCATTTTAGAAACTGTACCAGCTTTAAAATCAGACCTGTTTTATAGTCATAATTCTCTTTGATATTCCTCTCTCTATCCGCAGCAGCCCCAGGCACCCCTCAGCACACGGATGAGCAGTTCCTGTCCCGCCTCTTCCTGTTTGTGGCGCTCCTCATCATGTTCTGGCTGCTCATCGCGTAAACCATTATGAACTTTCTGATCAGGACACGATAATCTGTGGAATAAAAGCAGATGAGCCACGAATACGAAACTGCACAGATCACGATTGCCCGTCAGATGTGTTCGTCCTGATGATGAACCAGTCGAGAGTCTTTTCTATGAAAGAGATGCAACGCTTGAGATTTGATTGCATGTCTGTGATACTGTGAAGGATGATTTTAGAGTTTTATTTCTCTTAAGATTAAATTATTAATATTTGGGTTATTCTACAACTGCACTGGCAAATGTTGTCATTCACTTTAATAAAGCAAGAATGAGGAAAATTACTATCGGAGTAAATACAGTCATTTGTAGTACTTCATATTGCTTTTATTAATGAATTATCAACAATAAAATTGTCTGTGTGTAAAATGCTCGTGTGTTTTATTATCAGAGCATGCATCATCATGTGTGTGTGCGTGTATGTGTGTGTGTGTATGTGTGTGTGTGTGTGCGTGTATGTGTGTGTGCGTGTGTGTGTGTGTGCGTCTGTGCATGTGTGTACGTGTGTGTCCGTGTATGTGTGTGCGTCTGCGCGTGCGTGTATGTGTGTGTGCGTATGTGCGTGTGCGTGTATGTGTGTGCGTCTGTGCATGCGTGTGCGTCTGTGCATGTGTGTATGTGTGTGTGTGCGTCTCTGTGTGTGTGTGTGTGTGCGTGTATGTGTGTGTGCCTCTGTGCATGTGTGTGTATGTGTGTGCGTGTGTGTGTGTGTGTGTGTGTGTGTGTGTGTGTGTGCGTCTGTGCATGCGTGTGCGTCTGTGCATGTGTGTGTACTTGGATGTGTGTGTGCGTGCATGTGTGTATGTGTGTGTGCGGGTATGTGTGTGCGTCTGTGCATGTGTGTGTGCGTCTGTGCATGTGTGTATGTGTGCGTGCGTGTATGTGTGTGCGCATGCGTGTATGTGTGTGCTTCTGTGCATGTGTGTGTGCTTGTATGTGTGTGTGCGTGTATGTGTGCGTGCGTGTATGTGTGTGCGCATGCGTGTATGTGTGTGCGTCTGTGTGTTTGTGTGTGAGCATTGGTGCAGGTATTACATACGTATTAGCAGTTTATGAATAATTTCTAAAACTCAAAAGAGCATGCAGACAGAAATAATTCATGTCTCATTTTTGACAAAGTCAGAAGAAGGCAAATCTTTAGTACATGTGCTGTAATCACACAAGTCCATGAACACGTGTTCATCAAGGAATTCATGGATTATGACAGTGAGGATCCAATCGAGATACAACACACGTGTGCAGCTCACTGATATTCACTGCCTTTACAGTGAGATTGTGGTTACGAGACTAAAAACACCTGATTTTTACATATCTTGAATCGTTTCGTCACTGCAAAATTTCCATCCACGGTGTCATTTTCATTTGATCCTACAATGTGCTTTTACAACGAGTTTGACTTCAGTTCATTATATTGAAGAATGAGTTTCTAATGAGTCGATGATGCATGCTCTGATAATAAAACACACGAGCATTTTACACACAGACAATTTTATTGTTGATAATTCATTAATAAAAGCAATATGAAGTACTACAAATGACTGTATTTACTCCGATAGTAATTTTCCTCATTCTTGCTTTATTAAAGTGAATGACAACATTTGCCAGTGCAGTTGTAGAATAACCCAAATATTAATAATTTAATCTTAAGAGAAATAAAACTCTAAAATCATCCTTCACAGTATCACAGACATGCAATCAAATCTCAAGCGTTGCATCTCTTTCATAGAAAAAGACTCTCGACTGGTTCATCATCAGGACGAACACATCTGACGGGGCAATCGTGATCTGTGCAGTTTCGTATTCGTGGCTCATCTGCTTTTATTCCACAGATTATCGTGTCCTGATCAGAAAGTTCATAATGGTTTACGCGATGAGCAGCCAGAACATGATGAGGAGCGCCACAAACAGGAAGAGGCGGGACAGGAACTGCTCATCCGTGTGCTGAGGGGTGCCTGGGGCTGCTGCGGATAGAGAGAGGAATATCAAAGAGAATTATGACTATAAAACAGGTCTGATTTTAAAGCTGGTACAGTTTCTAAAATGCATGGAGAAATAGGAAACCGTCTGACAATTCCACAGGACAAGTCTACACATTGCGCTAAAACGTGCTAATACTGTGGAGGGTGCGGTAAGGGACCATCTGAAAAGTCCACATGTTGCGCTAAAACGTGCTAATACTGTGGAGGGTGCGGTAAGGGACCGTCTGAAAAGTCCACATGTTGCGCTAAAACATGCTAATACTGTGGAGGGTGCAGTAACGGACCATCTGAAAAGTCCACATGTTGCGCTAAAACGTGCTAATACTGTGGAGGGTGCAGTAACGGACCATCTGAAAAGTCCACATGTTGCGCTAAAACGTGCTAATACTGTGGAGGGTGCAGTAATGGACCATCTGAAAAGTCCACACGTTGCGCTAAAACATGCTAATACTGTGGAGGGTGCAGTAACGGACCATCTGAAAAGTCCACACGTTGCGCTAAAACGTGCTAATACTGTGGAGGGTGCAGTAACGGACCATCTGAAAAGTCCACATGTTGCGCTAAAACGTGCTAATACTGTGGAGGGTGCGGTAAGGGACCGTCTGAAAAGTCCACACGTTGCGCTAAAACATGCTAATACTGTGGAGGGTGCAGTAACGGACCATCTGAAAAGTCCACATGTTGCGCTAAAACGTGCTAATACTGTGGAGGGTGCAGTAACGGACCATCTGAAAAGTCCACATGTTGCGCTAAAATGTGCTAATACTGTGCAGGGTGCGGTAAGGGACCGTCTGAAAAGTCCACACGTTGCGCTAAAACATGCTAATACTGTGGAGGGTGCAGTAACGGACCATCTGAAAAGTCCACATGTTGCGCTAAAACGTGCTAATACTGTGCAGGGTGCGGTAAGGGGCCGTCTGAAAAGTCCACACGTTGCGCTAAAACATGCTAATACTGTGGAGGGTGCAGTAACGGACCATCTGAAAAGTCCACATGTTGCGCTAAAACGTGCTAATACTGTGGAGGGTGCGGTAAGGGACCGTCTGAAAAGTCCACACGTTGCGCTAAAACATGCTAATACTGTGGAGGGTGCAGTAACGGACCATCTGAAAAGTCCACATGTTGCGCTAAAACGTGCTAATACTGTGGAGGGTGCAGTAACGGACCATCTGAAAAGTCCACATGTTGCGCTAAAACGTGCTAATACTGTGCAGGGTGCGGTAAGGGACCGTCTGAAAAGTCCACACGTTGCGCTAAAACATGCTAATACTGTGGAGGGTGCGGTAAGGGACCGTCTGAAAAGTCCACACATTGCGCTAAAACATGCTAATACTGTGTAGGGTGCGGACACATACACACACATGCACAGACGCACACACATACACACACACACATGCACAAAGGCACACACACATACACACATGCACAAACGCACACACATACACGCACACATACACACATGCACAAAGGCACGCACACACATACACACATGCACAGACGCACACACACACATACACACACATGCACAGACGCACACACATACACACACACACATGCACAAACGCACACACATACACGCACACATACACACATGCACAAAGGCACGCACACACATACACATACACACACATGCACAGACGCACACACATACACACATGCACAAACGCACACACACATACACGCACACACACATGCACAAAGGCACACACACATACACGCACACATACACACATGCACAGACGCACACACACATACACGCACACACACATGCACAGACGCACACACATACACACATGCACAAACGCACACACACATACACGCACACATACACACATGCACAAAGGCACGCACACACATACACGCACATACACATACACACATGCACAAAGGCACACACACACATGCACAAAGGCACGCACACACATACACGCACATACACATACACACATGCACAAAGGCACACACACATACACACATGCACAAACGCACACACACATACACGCACACATACACACATGCACAGACGCACACACATACACGCACATACACATACACACATGCACAAAGGCACGCACACACATACACGCACACATACACACATGCACAGACGCACACACATACACGCACATACACATACACACATGCACAAAGGCACGCACACACATACACGCACATACACATACACACATGCACAAAGGCACACACACATACACACATGCACAAACGCACACACACAAACACACACACATGCACAGACGCACACACATACACATACACACATGCACAAAGGCACACACACATACACACATGCACAAACGCACACACACAAACACGCACACATGCACAGACGCACACACATACACATACACACATGCACAAAGGCACACACACATACACACATGCACAAACACACACACACAAACACGCACACATACACACATGCACAGACGCACACACATACACATACACACATGCACAAAGGCACACACACATACACACATGCACAAACGCACACACACAAACACGCACACATACACACATGCACAGACGCACACACATACACATACACACATGCACAAAGGCACACACACATACACACATGCACAAACGCACACACACATACACGCACACATACACACATGCACAGACGCACACACACATACACGCACACACACATGCACAGACGCACACACATACACGCACACATACACACATGCACAAAGGCACGCACACACATACACGCACACATACACACATGCACAGACGCACACACATACACGCACACACACATGCACAGACGCACACACACACACACACACATGCACAGACGCACACACACATACACGCACACACACATACACACATGCACAGACGCACACACACATACACGCACACACACATGCACACATGCACAGACGCACACACACACACACACATACACACACATGCACAGACGCACACACAAACACGCACACACACATGCACAGACCCACACACACATACACACATGCACACATGCACAGACGCACAGACGCACACACATACACGCACACACACATGCACAGACGCACACACACATACACGCACACGCACAGACGCACACACATACACGCACACACATACACACATGCACAGACGCACACAAACATACACGCACACACACATGCACAGACGCACACACATACACGCACACACACATGCACAGACGCACACACATACACGCGCACACACATACACACAAGCACAGACGCGCACACACACATACACGCACACACACATGCACAGACGCACACACACATACACGCACACACACATACACACATGCACAGATGCACACACATACACACACACACACACACACTAACGCACACACATGCACAGACGCACGCACACACATACATGCACAGAAACACACATTCACACACACAAACTAACGCAAA
>NC_068278.1:59970188-59990188 GCF_025860055.1 Xyrauchen texanus | reverse complement strand
CTCTCTTTCTACCTGTCTGTCTATCGTTCTCTCTTTCTGTCTGTTTGTCTATCTATCTATCTGACTGTCTTTCTGTCTCTCTTTCTACCTGTCTGTCTGTCTATCTATCTGTCTCTCTTTTTACTTGTCTGTCTGTCTGTCTATCTATCTATCTGTCTCTCTCTACCTGTCTGTCTGTCTATCTATCTGTCTCTCTACCTGTGTGTCTGTCTATTGATCTCTCTGTCTGTCTGTCTGTCTATCTATCTATCTGTGTCTCTTTCTACCTGTCTGTCTGTCTCTCATCTATATGTCTGTCTTCTTACCTGTGTGTCTATCTTTCTGTCTGTCTATCTATCAATCTGTCTATCTTTCTGTCTGTCTATCTATCAATCTGTCTCTCTTTCTACCTGTCTGTCTGTCTCTCTTTCTACCTGTCTGTCTGTCTATCTATCAATCTGTCTATCTTTCTGTCCAATGTGTCTCTCTGTCATATTTTTCTGTCTGAGGAATGTAATGAAAAGTTATTATACTGAATGTTTTGCACTGTGGCTGCTGGAAACACTTGATGTATATAATAATAAACCTTCCTTTGACTTTATATTCCTTCATACAGAAATGTCACGGCCAGCGGCACTCAGAAATCAAACATGAACACGTCTAAACAGACGGGCTCTTAAAGCTAAAGGACTCAAAGATATCCGGATTGATGAAGAGGTTAAAATCGCTGTAAATATCTCACTGGAGAGATTCCAATACAGTGATGAGAAAGGTTTGATTGATTAAAACAAGCTCTTTTATCATCCTATGATTTGATTTCTCATTGCCATTATTTAAAAGGCTCATGTTTTGTCTTCCAGAGTTGGATTTTCCTTCTTCATTGACCAGTTCTGAGAGAGCGTTCATACATCGACTCAGCTCAATCTCTGGGGTACATCTCAAAAAGTCGAGGGTGAGTTGAAGACTTTGCATGCAAGATGCAGAACTGACTTTAATAGCCACGTTTCCACTATAGGGCCAGTGCTTTCAACTGGTAAGCTGGGGACAATAGCCTCGAACCTGGAGTCGACTGACCAAAATCGATCTACATTCCCGCCATCACGCTAATAGTCCCAGTAAAATCCACCCTTAAAGGAATATTCAGGGTGCAATACAAGTTCAGCTCCATCGACAGCATTTGTGGAATAATGTTGATTACCACAAAGATTTATTTCGACTCGTCCCTACTTTTCTTTATAATAAAAAGCACATTTAGATTACAGAGAAACACTTACAATGGAAGTCAATAGGGGGCAATTTGTAGACTTTAACCCTTTAAGCTCTGAAGGTAAAAGACTTCCTGTTTCAGTGGCATACCTAAAATTAAAGGCTTATATCTCGACACAAAAAAAAAACTAAACAAGGAGGGTCAAGTGTTTGGTACCATTGTAAAGAAAACTTCAAATTTTTAAAAATGATATACATAATGATAAAGTCTGAGACTCTCAGTCTAAAGCTGCGTACACACTGCCAGCGACATCGCGCGCGACAGCGACTCCATCCCATTCATTTTCAATGAGAGCACAGCGACTTCCGGCGACACGAGCTGTCACGACCGTTGGCGACTAGATGTGGGCGTGTCCAGCAACTCGACAAAGTTGAGACAAGTTCAACTTTATTCAAATGAAGAGCGACTAACGGAAGCGACAGCCAATAGGAGAGAAGACGGGAGAGCTCACGTGATCCTTCTCTCGCTCTCGCTCTCTCTCTCTCTCTCTCTCTCTCTCTCTCTCTCTCTCTCAGCTCCTGCAGTAACGGAAAGATGGATGAAAGGCTAATTAGGCACCCAGTAGTGGGAACGCCCACTAGCGACTTCACCGCCAGCCACTGGCGACCTGCTGCGACAAAGTCGCTGGCAGTGTGTATGCAGCTAAAGAAACTGTTGAAAATATAAAAATATAAATAAATATATTTGTCATTATATATCTCTGGGTGTACTTAAGATTTTTGTTTTGTTCCCAATCATGTCAACTGTACGATTTTGTGTTGATACGACAAAGCGATCAAAAGTTCCAACATTACAAATATAATGTATCATAGTGTTCAAAAACATCTCCAAACAAATAAAAGATAATAATTGTACATAAGAACTAATTACACATGCAAACACAACAATGACTAAAGGTTTGCATAGCATGCAGACATGATTTTAGTCATGAGATTTCACAGAATGAGTTTCATTCTGTGTCATTTGAGTCATCATTGAGTCTGTGTCGTGTGTTTGGCGCCATCTCCTGGTGGTCATATGTAACATTGTGCTTCATGTGGATTATCTAATGATCTATACATCTGATTATCTTGTGTGTGGACTCGATTGAAAGATAATCACCGACTCTAAATAATCATATGTAATATTTTATGTTCCGTTTATGTTTTATGAAGTTATAAGTAAAAATGCGGCATATAAGCAACACCAACATAATTGTCAAAGACATATATTTAGCTGTTACTCGCTATATTTCTTGACAATTTAAACAACTTTACATTAGGAACAACTTCCTAAAAATGGACCCCATTGACTTCCATTGTAAGTGTCTTACTGGAACACAGATTTTTTGTGCTTATTTATTTTTTAAAGAAAACATTAACATGTATGCATTTGGCAGATACTTTTATCCAAAGGGACTTACAGGTCACTTATTACAGGGACAATCCCCCTGGAGCAACCTGGAGTTAAGTGTCTTACTCAAGGACACAATGGTGGTGACTGTGGGGATCAAACCAGTGACCTCCTGATTACCAGTGTATTATACAGAGCACTTATTACAGGGACAATCCCCCCGGAGCAACCTGGAGTTAAGTGTCTTACTCAAGGACTCAATGGTGGTGACTGTGGGGATCAAACCAGCGACCTTCTGATTACCAGATTACCAGTTATGTGCTTAGACCACTACACCACCACTACAATGAGGGACGAGTCTAAATGTTGAACTTGCATTGAACCCGGAATATTCCTTTAAATAACATGGCAATTAAAATCAAAGAGGGAGAAAAACAAAACAACAGTTGCAAAGACACAGAGCCGAACACCTATTGTTGTGTATAATTAGGTCATGTTGCAACCATTTATACGGGTTTGTGGAGCAGCTTTTAGCAACTGCTTGTAAACTGATATTGCAGGAAAGGCTCCGGTCGATATCTAACTGTAAAGAAGAAGGACGGCTCAGAGACGTCACGGTCTGTCATGACCTGTAACCTCTCTCACAACTCCAAACACATGGTACGAAACCTTCTGCAGAGGTTCCCCATCACCAGTAAAGAGCGCACTGATCTGCTGCCGCGCACAGAGAGAGCCGTCTTCACGTCTCCAGAGGCTGGCGGTGAGTTTCTGTCTGTGGCTTTACTGTATTATTAAAGTCTAACAAATAAACAGATGAGTTCCTGCTGTGATGTAATGAGGATTGGTGTTGTGTATAGTAGAGGTCGACCGATAGTGGATTTTGCTGATACCGATAACTAAGGTGGTGGCAAAGGCCGATAACCGATTAATCAGCCAATGTTTATTTATTTATTTTTTAATCAATTTATAATTTATAGAACGATTAAAAACACATCTTAGTCTTTCCCAAATATGAAGGGCACAGACATTGAGGCTACAAGAGTACAAAATGAATAATATCTCAAAATCAGTTTATTGTTAAAAACTAAATATCAATTATGACTAGAAAAATTCGTATTTGATGCATTAAAGGGGACTTTCAACTTAAAACAAGACTAACGTACACTGGTGGCTGTTATTTTAAAAACGAAAGAGACTTGACTAACTTACAATGCCCTTTATGCAAGAATTTACCAAATTATGAGTTTATATGTGTGTGTTAGTGGTAGACCGGTATATTAATCAGTTTTACCAATTAATTAGACCAATATAATGGTTTTACTGAATAATCTATGCCGATAGTTGCTTTCACAGAATAAGTTTCATTCTGTGTCATTTGAGTCATCATTGAGTCTGTGTCGTGTATTTGGCGCCATCTCCTGGTGGTCATATGTAACATTGTGCTTCATGTGGATTATCTAATGATCTATACATCTGATTATCTTATGTGTGGACTCGATTGAAAGATAATCACAGACTCTAAATAATGATATCTGATCATTTATGTTTCGTTTATGTTTCGTGGCGTTACAAGCGAAAATGCGGCATATAAGCAACACTAGCATAATTGTCAAAGACATATTTTTAGCTGTTACTCGCTATATTTTTGTCTGTGATTAAAACAAATATGCTGGTTGTATTTTACTCTTTGAGAGATTTCCAACAACATATGACACATGAATATTTGATGACTGCAATAATATCTACATTGAGTTTCATTCTGTGTCATTTGAGTCATCATTGAGTCTGTGTCGTGTATTTGGCGCCATCTCCTGGTGGTCATATGTAACATTGTGCTTCATGTGGATTATCTAATGATCTATACATCTGATTATCTTGTGTGTGGACTCGTTTGAAGGATAATCACCTCCTCTAAATAATCATATGAGATATTTTATGTTCCGTTTATATTTTCTGACATTATAAGTAAAAATGCGGCATATAAGCAACACTAGCATAATTGTCAAAGACATATATTTAGCTGTTACTCGCTATATTTTTGTCTGTGATTAAAACAAATATGCTGGTTGTATTTTACTCTTTAAGATCTTTCCAACAACATATGACACATGAATATTTGATGACTGCAATAATATCTACATTGAGTTTCATTGTGTGTCATTTGAGGCATCATTGAGTCTGTGTCGTGTATTTGGCGCCATCTCCTGGTGGTCATATGTAACATTGTGCTTCATGTGGATTATCTAATGATCTATACATCTGATTATCTTGTGTGTGGACTCGATTGAAAGATAATCACCTCCTCTAAATAATCATATGAGATATTTTATGTTCCGTTTATATTTTCTGACATTATAAGTGAAAATGCAGCATATAAGCAACACTAGCATAATTGTCAAAGACATATATTTAGCTGTTACTTGCTACATTTTTTGTGTCTAAGTAAAACAAATATGCTGGTTGTGTTTTACTCTTTAAGAGCTTTCCAACGACATATGACACATGAATATTTGATGAGATTGTAAGAATATGTACTGTACAATTTTTGTTATAAATGATTAAAATGTAACACTTCTGATTCGTCTGTAAATTTCAAAGCACTTGTTCGGTTTTGGTCATAATGTCTACATGCATTGTAAAGTAGAGCTTCTAAGCTTTCAAACAAAACCTATTTTGAGTTGATCAAGGTTGAAGTTGGTAATATTTTGATGATTATTTATAATTCAATTTAAATTCAATGAATATAATGTGATTGTGTGTGTTGAAAACATCTTAACAACAATATTATAAACACGTATTGTGACAGATTTAACACGTATTGTGTTAAAGCCTTGTTAAATCTGTAAAGAATATGTCATAAGTAGTTTATTTTGAAATTCTTTCATTCCTCCAGACAATAAAAACAGGACCAGCGGACGTCTGAGTCATGGTATTTCTCAGGTTCCTCATAGGAGAGGCCCGTCTGAACTGGACTGTTTTCGGAGAGCACTGCCTGTTTATGAGCTCCAGGAAGAAATCATACGAACCATCAAGGAGAACCAGGTGGTGCTGGTTTTGGGTGAGACTGGGTCAGGCAAAACCACACAGGTGAGAACAACACAGGGGAAATGCTCTCTCGCGATTGTGACAATATCATAATTGTTCATTATTTCCCAGAGGGTTCCCACGCTCCTTGAGAGTACTTAATTTGAAGAAACATAGACCCCGTTTCCACCTGGTGTTACGATGTGTCCCAGCTGGTCCGTTCACATGTGGTACGGACACTTAATGGTCACTTAAATGTGTCTCCTGTGACCACATGTGTTTGGATTTGGAGGGGAGGGTCTCTGTTTCACGACGACATGCATCAATAACTCCGTCAGTTTGTTACTGCATGATATTAAAGCGCAACAAATCAGAAAATACAAAGAAAGCGTGAAAAAAACGGCGCTTTTTCTCCCAGATGCAGCTGCAGTGTAATCAAAGCACAAATGCAACATAACAGAATTATCCGTTATTTTAGTGTATTACCTGTATTAAAGGAGCTTCATTTAAGCTCTTGTTTTAGCACAGCGGTTGATTGACAGGTGAGGGGTGGAGCTTCACTGCTGCCGGGACGCATAGAGGACGGATTAGCGTTTACATCTCAAATGAGATGGTCATATGTAACATTGTGCTTCATGTGGATTATCTAATGATCTATACATCTGATTATCTTGTGTGTGGACTCGATTGAAAGATAATCACAGACTCTAAATAATCATATGTGATATTTTATGTTCCGCTTATATTTTCTGACATTATAAGTGAAAATGCGGCATATAAGCAACACTAGCATAATTGTCAAAGTATAATCTCATATATTTAGCTGTTACTCGCTATATTTGTGTCTGTGAGTAAAACAAATAGCCTGGTTGTATTTGACTCTTTAAGATCTTTCCAGCAACATATGACACATGAATATCTGATGACTGCAATAATATATACATTGAGTTTCATTCTGTGTCATTTGAGTCATCATTGAGTCTGTGTCGTGTATTTGGCGCCATCTCCTGTTGGCCATATATAACATTGTGCTTCACGTGTGTTTTTGACCACATTCGTTTGTTGTTTTTGTGATCCGATCACAAAACGTTTTAGACCCGTATTTAACGCTGACCACGTGTGATCGGATCACCCAAAACGCATCTTAATACCATGTGGAGACGGGGTCATACATCCATTGAATGGAAAGTCTGTGCAAACAGACTTGTGTCCATATAAACGGTTAATCGAAATAAAATAAAAATCGCCGTTATTGAAATGCAAGGGCTGCGATTTAATTCATATGTCTGCATGCGCCGCTCAATGCACGTACTGTGTGTGCACATCAAGACTGATCTCGACGTGAAAATCGGAAACGGTAGTTAGACTTTTCTTTAGCAGAAATTGGTCTGTGCTTCTCAAGATGGAAACGCTGCCCCCAGTGGTCAAAGCGGTAAGTGTTGTTGAGCTTATGGGTGCGTGTGAGCTCCTTATTTCTGGTTGAAATTTCCACAGAGGGGCGCCAAAAGCAAGTTGTGAAGCGAGTTGTTTTCAGATGTACAGGCTGTATTACACTGAATGCATATTTTATAAACTGAGCCCCTAAACCTAACCATCAGTGCAAGAAATATGTAATATTAGAAGGAAAGATGCCACCTCAGAATAGTGCTCGTCACCGATTATGCGAAAACGATTACTTGCTGGTTTCAGTGCGTGATCTGGTCTACCACGCTGCTGATGTGACGCACTTCCAGTCTCACCACAAGGGAACGTAAACATGCTGGAGCCGATGCAAAAGTGTCTTAAGCTGCGTACACACTGCCAGTGACTTTGTCGCCACAGGTCGCCAGTGGCTGGCGGTGAAGTCGCTAGTGGGCGTTCCCACTACTGGTTGCCTAGTAACGTTTATAAATGACATTCACGGATGTCGTTCCATTGCTCTTGACAGCGAATCTCTTTTCTAGGCGCTAAAAACAAACATTTTGGAGGGAAAAGACTAAATATAAATGGAATCAGTACATAAAATGCTTTATATCAAAGATGAGCGAGAAACAAGGCGTGCTGTTTGCCATAGCGGCTGTTTGTCTGCGGCGAAAATGCAAATGCCGGTCTGTCTGGGTCCATAAAATCCCCGCGATCTCAGATACACCTTTCCACGCAGTATTTTTCTTAAAAATGTCCTTGTACGTGGGAAGAGACATATCATAGAGCACTGGAACATTGCTAACAGCAAGAATTAGCCTTTCATCCATCTTTCCGTTACTGCAGGAGCTGAGAAAGAGAGAGAGAGAGAGAGAGAGAGAGAGAGGAGCACGTGAGCTCTCCCGTCTTCTCTCCTATTGGCTGTCGCTTCCATTAGTCGCTCCAAAGTTGAACTTTTCTCAACTTTGTCGCGTCGCTGGACACGCCCACATCTAGCGCCAACGGTCGCGACAGCTCGTGTCGCCGGAAGTCGCTGTGCTCGCATTGAAAATTAATGGTATTGAGTCGCTGTCGCGCGCGATGTCGCTGGCAGTGTGTACGCAGCTTAAGGTACCGTAACTCTCGGTAACAACATGCCGACTTCCATGCGATCACGTTGGCGCAGCTCTGTTCTCATACTGGGTATTGCGCAAAATTTTAGTCATACGCTCCAGTTCCACGCTCGTAATGCGTCCCACACACCACGTGTATGTGGGTCCACGTTAACATGGACGGTAGTTGAGAATTTGTAAACGAAACCAAATGGATGTACACAGTTGCTATTCTTTAGCCCCTGCATGATAGTTGTAGTGAATTTCATGGTTCAATGAGAGATTTAAACATTATATACTGACTCCAGATCTGTGTTCACATCCAGATCCCTCAGTTTCTCCTGGATGATTGTAGCCAGAATGGAATTCCGTGTCGGATCTTCTGCACGCAGCCCAGGAGACTGGCGACCATCTCTGTGGCGGAGCGTGTGGCGGCTGAACGCGGCGAGAAGATCGGGCAGACCATCGGCTATCAGATCCGCCTGGAGAGCAGGTACAGAATGTGCACGTTCACTGAATCATTTCCAAAAGACATTGAAATAACCGCAAAGATGCCGTACTGATATTATTTACCCGCTGCTCGTCTTCAGAGTTTCTCCCAAAACTTTACTGACGTTCTGCACGAGTGGAGTTCTGCTGAGAACCCTCATGTCTGGAGACGACGCGCTCTCCACTGTTACACACGTCATTGTGGTGAGCGAGTATTTCTCTGTATCATGGACGGAGAGTTGCCTCGGTGTCGCTTTCGTTAGCTCATTTGGTTGTCTCCTGTAGGACGAGGTGCACGAGCGAGACGGTCTGACCGATTCTTACTCACCAAGATGAAGGACGTCCTCCACAAGATGCCCTCGCTGAAGCTCATTCTCTCCAGTGCTACATTAGATGTCAATCTGTTCATCAGATACTTTGGAGCCTGTCCTGTTATTTACAGTAAGCGAGCACATGAGAACAGAGTTTTACATATGAACATAACATACATAACATGCACTTTGATTGTCATATACTGTATGTTGTGTTTTAAAGCCATTGTTGTGTTGTGTTTAAAGTCAAAGGCTGTCCATTTGACGCCAAGCAGCTCTTCCTGGAAGATATCCTGCGGACAACTAGCTACACCAACAAAGATATGATTAAATACAAGAAGGAGGCACAGAAAGGTTAATATGAAGCAACCTCATATTAATGCACGTGTAAACACATTGCATCACCTTGGCAACCGCACAAAACATCATAGATGTAAAAATGTAATTGTTATTGTGTTGCAGCATTATCTGTGATGTCATGTTTAATCGCCTCATTGCTTGTTTCAGAGGAGAGACAGCAGACGAATCTGACCGAGTGGTGTGACGCCCGTCAGACGCTCCTGCAGCCCGAGTCTCGGAGAGACAAGACATCCTCGTGTGTCCTACAGGACAATGACCTGCTGGATGATGGAGGGGACAGTGTCTTTAGCCAGCTGGTATTAAACAGCTTCCTAGAGACCTTTACTGGTTATTGGCAAAGTTAATATGCACCCTCATAATGCGATTCATTCCGATAAACAAATGACTCTTATGAACCGATTCTTTTTAGTGAATCAAAACAGACAGAGCAACCGGTGTAATCCGACAAACAAATGACTCTTCTTATGAACCGATTCTTTTAGTGAATCAAAACAGGCAGAGCAACCGTGTAATCCGATAAACAAATGACTCTTCTTATGAACCGATTCTTTTAGTGAATCGAAACAGGCAGAGCAACTGGTGTAATCCGATAAACAAATGACTCTTCTTATGAATCGATTCTTTTAGTGAATCGAAACAGAGAAACCGTGTAATCCGATAAACAAATGACTCTTCTTATGAACCGATTCTTTTAGTGAATCAAAACAGACAGAGCAACCGTGTAATCCGATAAACAAATGACTCTTCTTATGAACCGATTCTTTTAGTGAATCAAAACAGGCAGAGCAACCGGTGTAATCCGATAAACAAATGACTCTTCTTATGAACCGATTCTTTTAGTGAATCGAAACAGGCAGAGCAACTGGTGTAATCCGATAAACAAATGACTCTTCTTATGAATCGATTCTTTTAGTGAATCGAAACAGAGCAACCGTGTAATCCGATAAACAAATGACTCTTCTTATGAACCGATTCTTTTTAGTGATTCAAAACAGACAGAGCAACCGATTCTTTTTAGTGAATCAGAACAGACGGATCAACCGTGTAATCCGATAAACAAATGACTCTTCTTATGAACCGATTCTTTTAGTGAATCAAAACAGACGGATCAACCGGTGTAATCCGATAAACAAATGACTCTTCTTATGAACCGATTCTTTTAGTGAATCAAAACAGACAGAGCAACCGGTGTAATCCGATAAACAAATGACTCTTCTTATAAACCCATTCTTTTAGTGAATCAAAACAGACAGATCAACCGGATGAGCCAAATGGGCTGCGATTAGCTAAAATTAGCCGGGCGCTTTATGCAGAACGGACTACAAAATGGTGCTGCTATATACAGAATATATATAGCAGCACTGAACCCCCCCCCCCCTTGCGGCAGCGAAGAAAAAGTGACATCACTGAAACAGGTCGATAGGTTTTCTGCAAGTCTGATGCACGCATTTTTAACTCCACATGAAACGCGCTTGCAGAGAACGGCTTGTTTAGCACTGAGCGCTGGCACTGCACACGTTAATGATACTTTATGGCACAGGGGCAATGCTGATGATGGCACACCCACTTTCTACTATGCAATCAAATACTGATGGATGAAATTAAGTCCTGCCCTTTTTTTTTTTTAGCATAGAATATCCTGTTTCACTCCATGTCTCCCTCTGAAGTACATTACAAACATTTGAAAGCTTTTCTGCTGTGTGTGTTTAGAGTGAGAAGGATGTGTCTACACTAGAGCCCTGGCTGCTCAGGGAAATGGACGCCTGCATCTCCAACATTTTCCTGAACTACGATGCCGACGCCTTCATACAGCTGTTCAACCTGATCCTGAACGAGAGCATCAGTGGTACTGAACTCATACACTCAAATTCAGAGCTTTTGGGGGTTCTGGGTATCTCAGCGAGTATTGACGCTGACTATCACCCCTGGAGTCGTGAGTTTGAATCCAGGGCATGCTGAGAGACTCCAGTCAGGTCTCCTTAGCAACCAAATTGGCCCAGTTGCTAGGGAGGGTAGAGACACATGGGGTAACCTCCTCGTGGTCGCTATAATGTGGTTCTCGCTCTCGTTGGGGCATGTGGTGAGTGACTCCAGTCAGGTCTCCTTAGCAACCAAATTGGCCCGGTTGCTAGGGAGGGTAGAGACACATGGGGTAACCTCCTCGTGGTCGCTATAATGTGGTTCTCGCTCTCGTTGGGGCGTGTGGTGAGTGACTCCAGTCAGGTCTCCTTAGCAACCAAATTGGCCCGGTTGCTAGGGAGGGTAGAGTCACATGGGGTAATCTCCTCGTGGTCACTATAATGTAGTTCTCGCTCTCGGTGGGGCGTGTGGTGAGTTGTGCGTGGATGCCGCGGAGAATAGCGTGAAGCCTCCACACGTGCTACGTCTCCACGGTAACGGGCTCAACAAGTCACATGATAAGATGCGCGGATTGGCGGTCTCAGACGCGGAGGCAACTGAGATTCGTCCTCCGCCACCCGGATTGAGACGAGTCACTTGGAGCACATTGGGAATTGGGCGTTACACATTGGGGAGGAAAAAAAACTGTATATATTTAGGTTTGATGTGGTAATGTGGTGCGATTGTGCTCTTTCAGTGGACTACAGTCACAGCGAGACGAGCGCCACTCCTCTGATGGTGGCCGCAGGTCGAGGGTTTATCAGTCAGATGGAGCAGCTCTTGAGTATGGGAGCAAACGTCAACATCAAAGCCTCAAACGGCTGGTGAGGAATTGACTAAATATTTAAAAAAATAAATGGACCTAATATTGTACGTTTGTTAGGTTTGAAATAATAAAGCAATAGATCTAGTGTTGAAAATGTGTCAAACGTTAGTGGAACATGTTCGTAGTTAATGTGATGAACAACACCAACATCTTCCTGACATTGTTTTAATCACTTACCACTTATTAGATAAGATATTGAACAAACGGGTTGACCATCACAACATGTATGCATAGCACTGAGACAGCATTAGTCAAAGTCACAAATGACTTATTGATGGCTTCCGATGCTGGTTGCTTATCAATACTGATTCTGCTCGATCTCAGTGCTGCTTTCGACACTATTGATCATAGCACTTTACTCTCGCGCTTAGAGTCTGTCTTTGGTGTATCTGACTCTGTTCTGAGCTGGTTTACGTCTTATTTTTCGGATCGCAAACAATTTGTTGTGCTGGGTGGCTGCAGATCAGAGGCTGGTATGGTAAAATTTGGTGTTCCTCAGGGTTCAATTTTGGGTCCCTTACTTTTCACTCTTTATATTTTTCCTCTTGGCCAACTCTTGAGGTCTCTAGGTCTTGATTTTCATTTTTATGCGGATCGACACCCAGATATATGTTCACTCAAAATCTGATGTAAATGTGGCCGTATTACATCTTTCTAACTGTATCACAGTTATTAAAAATTGGATGTCTGCTAATTTTTTATGCTTAAATAGTGATAAGACTGAGGTGATGCTTATTGGTTCGCCTCACCAGTTACGCAGAGTGCAACCTGTAGCGTTACAAGTGGACGGCTCTGTAATCCAGTTTCAATCAAAATTAAAAAATTTGGGAGTAATTTTTGATTCTAATTTAACATTCGATCTTCACGTATGTAATACTGTTAGAGTTTCTTTTTTTCATCTCAGAAATATATCCAGATTACGGCCCATGCTGTCCTTTCCTGTATCTGAAAAATTAATTAATACTCTGGTTTTTTTCTAGAATTGATTACTGCAATGCCTTGTTAGCAGGAGCATCAAAATCAATTCTGAATAAACTTCAGTTGGTACAAAACTCTGCCACACGTATTCTGACTAGGACAAGACAAAGAGATCATATAAAACCCATTTTAGAGATCTTGCATTGGTTACCTGTTAAATTTCGTGTTGATTTTAAGATTCTGATGTTGACGTACAAGGCATTGAATGGACTCGCCCTCGATATCTCGCCGAGCTTTTAAAGCCCTATATCCCAACACGTAATCTTCGCTCTGCTGATGCCGGTCTTTTGCAAGTTCCGGTAACGAAGCTAAAAACAATGGGTGATAGGGCATTCTCCTCAGTCAGCCCCAAAGTTATGGAACTCCTTGCCTTCCGAAATCAGATCTGCACCATCTTTGAAAAGTTTTAAAACATCACTTAAAACTCATTATTTTACGGAAGCATTTGGGTAAAGGTAATATTGGTGGTTGTCAATGAGATGTATCTTATGGTCTTAATCTGTCTTGATATTTATTTATAATTTGTTTTTAGGTTTGTAATCCTGTGTGAAATATTTTGTATTGTGTGATCATGCCTTTTTATGTGTTTTTTATTTTTTATTTTTTTTTTTAATTTTGCTATGTAAAGCGCTCTGAGAATTAACTTTTAAAAGCGCTATACAAAATAAAGTTATTATTTATTATTATTATTATGTAATCTCACTTTATATAAATGCATTCTCTAAATGAATAAATGTGCATGTTTTTATATTTCAGGACGGCTCTTGACTGGGCTAAACACTTCAATCAAACTGAATCTGTAGATCTGCTCGAGTCTCACATGTAAGGACACAGTTTGAGAAATATATGATGTACAATTGGGGTTCTCAACGGGATGTTTAAAGGACACCAGGGGGCGCTGAGAGAAAATCAGTAGAGACGTGGCATTAGGTTACGAATCAGTCATATTAATCAAATCTATCGTCAAGTTCCTCTTTGCATTAAAACCTTTATCTAGACTTTGAATATACCAGTTGTCCATTCTAAGGTTTGGTATGCGGTTCATCTGAAGTCTAGCGAGCCATCTGAAGTATCTGGTTTAGCGGTGTCGAATAGACGGGGCGTCACAACCTCCGCTAATGCACCTGTATGACTGCAGACGGATGCGCTCCGCCTGTGTCTTACATGGGTCAACGTTCTACTGAGCGTAGATGTCGAGTCCACAGATGTCCACAGTTTTGAACATGTTGGTGTGTTATAGTAAAGCACAGCTGAAAGATGCATAGCAAAAATTTGGCTAAAAACGACGGCGCAGAACAAGGAAAAATGCCGTCAATACAATGTTGAGGACCTTAGGGATGGCTTCATACATCACTTAATAAATAGGTTTGAAATATACCTCACATTGTAACATGCGTTATTATTATTTAACTCAAGCCTGATGAGACAGAGACACCTCAGACTCAAAAAATGAAACGCCCAATTCCCGATGCGCTTCGAGTCCTCGTGGTGGAGTACTGACTCGCCTCAATCCGGGTGGCGGAGGACGAATCCCAGTTGCCTCTGCGTCTGAGACCGTCAATCCGCGCATCTTATCACGTGACTTGCTGAGCGCGTTACCATGGAGACGTAGCGCGTGTGGAGGCTTCACGCTGTTCTCCGCGGCATCCACACGCCCAACTCACCACACGCCCCACCGAGAGCGAGAACCACATTATAGCGACCACGAGGAGGTTACCCCATGTGACTCTACCCTCCCCAGCAACCGGGCCAATTTGGTTGCTAAGGAGACCTGGCTGGAGTCACTCAGCACACCCTGGATTCAAACTCGCAACTCCAGGTGCGATAGTCAACGTCAATACTCGCTGAGATACCCAGAGTGCCTATTGAAGTACTTTAAAATATTGTTTTATAAAAACTAAACTACAAAGACTACATGGATCAAAATCTGATGTACAGAAATAGTCGGGCTCACTGTATATCTGTGAGTATACGGAGAGGTGGCGGCGGCGTAGTGGGCTAAAGCACATAACTGGTAATCAGAAGGTTGCTGGTTTGATCCCCACAGTCTCCACCATTGTGTCCTTGAGTAAGACACTTAACTCCAGGTTGCTCCGGGGGGATTGTCCCTGTAATAAGTGCACTGTATAATACATTGGTACTCAGAAGGTTGCTGGTTTGATCCCCACAGTCACCACCATTGTGTCCTTGAGTAAGACACTTAACTCCAGGTTGCTCCGGGGGGATTGTCCCTGTAATAAGTGCACTGTATAATACATTGGTAATCAGGAGGTTGCTGGTTTGATCCCCACAGTCACCACCATTGTGTCCTTGAGTAAGGCACTTAACTCCAGGTTGCTCCGGGGGGATTGTCCCTGTAATAAGTGCACTGTAAGTCACTTTGGATAAAAGCGTCTGCCAAATGCATAAATGTAAATGTATATCTGCATTATTCCGAATTCTCCAAAAAGTCCCATTTGAGTGTTTTGGCAGCAGAGCTGGAAGCTGAATGTGTTGTAAACAGAATGTAATGTTTGTGTTGTGTGTTTGTACAGATCGTGTGTTGAATCGGGCGTGCTGGACGAGTCGTCTCTGGTGCAGACAGACGCTTGTGCTCTGAGTTCGGAAGATAAGGAGCTGCTCAAAGCGTATCATCACAGCTTTGATGACGAGCGAGTCGATCTGGACCTCATCCTACATCTGCTCTTTAACATCTCACAGAGCTCTAATGAGGGTCTGTTCAATATATACATTCACATATTTACATTTTATTTCATAGATCTCATCAGGTTTGTGTTCACATTTTGTTCATGGCAATTAAACATATATTTTCCCCCCAAAATTCCTGCTACTGCCCAGATTAGGCTAAACTGAATGGAGTCAGACAGTAGCTAATCCGGGCAGTATCATCGCAATTTCGCGCTCTGTTCTCAGAAGTCCTTGGAAGGCGCGTATGCACAAACCTTGTTGTCATGGCAACTGAATAAACAAAACCTCGGCTGGTCAATATTTAGTCGTCAAGTGCAGGTCAGACAGAAACTAAAAGAAGGAAAGGCAATATATTTATTTTTATAAAAATTTAATGAAAGTACATTTAAATTTTGTGCGATCTACCAGCATTGCCTTTGCGATCGACTGGTAGATCGTATTGGGCACCCCTGACCAAGACAAAACAACGGAGTTAGAACGCTACTGCGCATGTCTGGCCCTGAATCATTTCCGGTAGCTATTCAATAATATGACTAGCACGTCCTTTTAGACTCTAAATGAATATAAAAAATATGTACAACTGAGTCAAAAAATCTAACGTTTAGTGACATTGTCGGTGCCAGACGGGCTGGTTTGAGTATATATGTATCATCTCCGAATTCTATTGATGCGGGTTGGCACTGTTTTGGCAGCACGAGTGGGACCTACACAATTTTAGGCAGGTGGTTTTAATGTTGTGGCTGATTGGTGTATACGTTTTGATTCTAGGCCTTAAGCTGCGTACACACTGCCAGTGACTTTGTCGCTGCAGGTCGTCAGTGGCTGGCGGTGAAGTTGCTAGTGGGCGTTCCCACTACTGGTTGCCTAGTAACGTTTATAAATGACATTCACGGACGCCATTCCATTGCTGTACGTTTATTCACAATATCTGATAATTTATATGGTTTTGTTTGCGGTCATACATGTGACACATCTTCAAAACCAATCATTTAATAGTTAATTTTACAGACTATTTGAGTATTTAAACCTACTTGGAATCCCCGTGATCTCAGGTACACCTTTCCACGCAGTATTTTTCTTAAAAATATCCTTGAACGTGGGAAGAGACATATCATAGAGCACTGGAACATTGCTAACAGCAAGAATTAGCCTTTCATCCATCTTTCCGTTACTGCAGGAACTGAGAGAGAGAGAGAGAGAGAGAGAGAGATCACGTGAGCTCTCCCGTCTTCTCTCCTATTGGCTGTCGCTTCCATTAGTCGCTCTTCATTTGAATAAAGTTGAACTTGTCTCAACTTTGTCGCGTCGCTGGACACGCCCACATCTAGTCGCCAACGGTCGCGACAGCTTGTGTTGCCGGAAGTCGCTGTGCTGTCATTGAAAATGAATGGGATGGCGTCACTGTCGCGCGCGATGTCGCTGGCAGTGTGTACGCAGCTTTACGGTTGCAAACCTTAAAGTGTTTACTATAGCGCCACCTAGGGTCAGATGGGTGTGCGTTTGTGCGCCTGAGTAGTGGGGGGGATTTGGGACCATCCTGCCAAGTTTGGTGTCTCCACGACTTACGGTCTCTGGTGCCCAGACACTTTTAGGGCAAAAAAAATGGGAGTGATAGTCACATTTACAGCTCTACCTCTCAGACTCAGAATTTGGCATACATTTCGTTCACCTACCAGAGATGAGTGCTACTGTTGTTAATACTGCACTTAATCATCCACTGCAGCAGTTCATACGTGCGTTTGTCGCTGCTTTTTTGGAGATCTAAACACTATAATTTCCATTAGTTCCAGGCATCCAGGGAGCATTGAGCCACCGAAAAACATGGTCCACATTTTAACAATGCCATTTTACGAAAATCGTTTTAAAGTCACTATGAATGAAGCGCCTCCCGCTGTTGTTTTAACCGAGGGTGCGTTCCATTCAAGTGTGCCGCACAAGCCCTCAAAAGTGAAGCCAAAACGTCTCAATCGCCCCCAGTGACTGGTCCTAGTATAGGTCATAAGCCCCGCCTCCCCATGTTATTCAACGGGACGTGAGACCAACTAAACAATTAAATTACACTTCACATATCTTTTTTCCACAGATAGTTTCTGTCATTTACTGTCGTTTCTATCACGTTGATGTCATTTCAAGTGTTTGTTTTCAACATAAGTTTGTTTTTAGTTATTTGATGCTATAAAAACGCTGCTGTGACATCATGATTGACAGCTGTGATTGACAGGTCCTCTGAGTGAAGTAGTCACTGAAGCACCAACTGACTTTTTTTCAGGATCTTCGGAGGACTGAGGAGATTGGAGCTTTAAATGTAATATCTACATTTCTATAATTAATTATTTCACACCGTCATAAGTCAAGTCAAAAGGGGCGTGTGCTTGCGATTGATTCAGCGAGAGTGAGGGCGGGGCCTTGATTTCGCGGCTTTACTTCCTGCTCACTACTGCGCAGGTCTGGTCCCGAAATTGCAACTGCGCAGACTCAAGTCCCAAGATGTCAGCGCCATATCGGGACACTGGCTTCAGTTCTCACCAATGGAAAAGAGCGAAGGGGCGTCGGCCATCTTTTTTTACAGTCTATGGTTCCATTCAGAAGCGATGATCCCTATGCCCTATTCCCTTCGAAGACTTTCAAAGAGCTTATTGTGGGGCTCTAAAACGAGGGTCATACAGAACTTACTTTTTAAGTGAAGCGATCTGACAGGATGACCATCGTGATTGTTCTCCCTTCATAGTGCCCTTCGGAGGGTCCCATTTGGAGCGCTAGTCAGAGTTTGAGAACTAGCAGGAAATGTTCAAGGAACAAAAAGACATCACTTCCTTAAACCATCTTAAAATGCTCTATACAGTATATACGGTTGTATTTCTTGACATTTGAAGCGTTTTTCTTTTATGTTGTAACAAACATAATGAAACATGTTTTTATGTGTGTTTGTTATGTTCAGGCGCAGTGTTGATTTTCCTGCCAGGATATGATGAGATTGTCTCTCTTCGAGATCGCATTGTCTTTGATGATAAAAGATTTACGGACCAGCAGCAAAGGTTTGTAGTTTCTGTGTGCACCTTCCTGTTATACACATCATAAAGCGACTCTTAGCGTCGCATATTTAACTTCTCTAATGTGATGCATTTCTAAGTGACAACCCGAATATTTAGTGGGAAGTAACTGCGTCTCTCCCTCAGAGGAGCAGCCAATAAGTAATGACCTACAATCTTCATAGCCACACCAAAAAATTTAAAAGCGTCTTAGCATGCGCCTTGCAAAGTGCTAAAAACATGCTAAAAATGTGCTAGCAACATGCTAACACATGCTAGCATCTCTTAGCGAAGTGCTAAAACATGCTAAAAACGTGCTAGCAACATGCTAACACATGCTAGCATCGCCTTGCGAAGTGCTAAAACATGCTAAAAACGTGCTAGCAACATGCTAACACATGCTAGCATCTCCTAGCGAAGTGCTAAAAACGTGCTAGCAACATGCTAACACATGCTAGCATCGCCTTGCGAAGTGCTAAAACATGCTAAAAACGTGCTAGCAACATGCTAACACATGCTAGCATCTCCTAGCGAAGTGCTAAAACATGCTAAAAACGTGATAACATCATGCTAACACATGTAGCATCGCCTAATGAGTGTTAAAACAAGCTAAAAATGTGCTAACGCATGCTAGTATCACCTAGCGAAGTGCTAAAACATGCTAAAAAGTGCTAGTATCCTGCTAACACATGCTAGCATCACCTAGCAACGTACTAAAACATGCTAGCATCATGCTAACACAAACATAACACCTACATGCTACCATCATGAAAAACACATGCTAGCAACATTCTATGACCATTATTTTAGTGCTTAGCAACAAGTTAGAAAATGCTATTTAACGAGTTTTGCCACGGCAAGCACCACTCACATTTTCTTCAGGAAATGTACCTATCTAGTTATTATTATTATTCTGGCTTGGAGTCTATGGCAGCCCATAGAAACCTTTGGAGGAAAGTTGTGAAATTTGGCACATTGATAGAGGACACCATAAACTATAACTGACCAGAATTTGGCATCTCTAATCCATACCCTGTAGCGCCACCTTGTGTTTGTGCTCATAACTTTTGAACCGTAAGGCCTTGAATCAAAATTCTGCCCAACTAGATTTTCCTCTTTTTAAAATTTTCCAACAAACCTACTTTGTTGAACAACTTCTAGATCATATGTCCAATTTGCACTAAATTTGTTTTGTATCATCTATGGACAATGTGGACAAAAACGTATAAAAAAAAACCTTTTGATAGACCAAACCGTTCTCGAATAACGTTTCAAAATATTACATTTTGCTGCAATCACACCAAAATGGACGTGAGGCTGTGTCTT
>NC_068278.1:59957688-59965188 GCF_025860055.1 Xyrauchen texanus | reverse complement strand
TCTGAATTGAATCTAACATTTTCAAATCCGATCAAAGCAGCGCACATATGAGACATACATACGATACTCAAACTGCTGCGGCTCTGTATTTCAGCGCGTGCTCAAAACTGAAACTGATTGGTCAGTTGAGTTAAAAAATAGACTTCAACAGAGCTTATAATTTGGTCTGTCATCCATAGACACAGCCTATATTAAAAGTTTATCTGGCTGATAACTTTACCTGTTTGCTAGCTCACTAAGATTGCAGACGGCTATGCTTAATTAACCGCGAGAGGCAGAAGCAGTGATCGCCGTTAAAATCTGATTAATTTTGCATCATTATTTGTATTTTTATTTTGGGGGGATTTTCTCCCAATTTGTAACGGCCAATTCCCAATGCCCTCCAAGTCCTGGTGGCGTAGTGACTCGCCTCAATCCGGGTGGCGGAGGACGAATCCCAGTTGCCTCCGCGTCTGAGACCGTCAGTCCGCGCCTATTATCACGTGACTTGTTGAGCATGTTACCATGGAGACGTAGCGCGTGTGGAGGCCCATGCCATCCACCGCAGCATTCACGCACAACTCACCACACCCCACCGAGAGCGAGAGCCACATTATAGCGACCACGAGGAGGTTAACCCATGTGACTCTACCCTCCCTAGCAACCGGGTCAATTTGGTTGCTAAGGAGACCTGACTGGAGTCACTCACCACACGCCCCACCGAGAGCAAGAACCACATTATAGCGACCACGAGGAGGTTACCCCATGTGACTCTACCCTCCCTAGCAACCGGGCCAATTTGGTTGCTAAGGAGACTTGACTGGAGTCACTCACCACACGCCCCACCGAGAGCAAGAACCACATTATAGCGACCACGAGGAGGTTACCCCATGTGACTCTACCCTCCATAGCAACCGGGCCAATTTGGTTGCTAAGGAGACCTGACTGGAGTCACTCACCACACCCTGGGATTCAAACTCACAAACTCCATATGTGGTAGCCAGAGTCTTTACCACTGAGCTACCCAGAGCCCCAATTGTGCATCCTTCTATAACGTGCTTTTACCCCACTTTGCGGCGCCCTAGCACCCCCTTGCGGCCCCCTGGGGGTCTTCGCACACCAGTTTGAAAACCCCTGAGTTAGACGGTTTTTCCTGTTTTTGTCAAATGTCTGGTTACATGGGAATAAGGTATTTGTGCATGCATTAAGCTTGCATAATTTACATATTGTGCAGGAATGCCATTCGGATCAAAGCCCCATGATTAAAGAGTCTTCTGTCGGTCTGTCTCACAGGAACTGTGTCTGCACACTAAACTTCTGGCTCCCGTCACGTGTCCGATTGCTGAGTTCCTGTCTAAAGCACCTGAGCCACCTCACCTACACACAGTTAAACATGCTGTACAGATGCTGAAGGTCAGACGCTTCCTGTTAAACCTTATTATTTGATTCTTTCTTGTGACATCTCACACTCAGAACAGATTTTACTTGGTTTTTAATGGATACTGGAATTTGATTGGCCAATTATGGGTATTGATTTTATGCATTAGGACTGGGTGATAAAGCTAATATATATATATATATATATATATATATATGCCAAGTAGATTCAAAATATTTAATGCAAGAATTAAAACCCCACATAATTGCCCCTCTCTGCTGACTCTGCTGAGGCAAAAGTATTGAAGTACTCTTCATGTATGTAGACCATCGATGCCATGGACCCGTGGGAGAACCTGACTGATCTGGGCCTCCACCTCGCTGACCTGCCCGTGGAGCCTCATCTAGGGAAGATGGTTCTGTGTGCGGTGGTACTGAAGTGTTTGGACCCAATCCTCACCATCGCCTGCACACTGGCACACAGAGACCCGTTTGTTTTGCCCTCTCAAGCCTCACAGAAACGAGTCGCCATGCTGTGTAGGAAACGCTTCACTGCCAACACCTTCAGTGACCACATGGCACTGCTTAGGGCTTTCCAGGTGAGTGAGAATCATGTAGTGTTAATCTTGTCATAATTAAAAAATTATGTCCAAAAGCGTCTCCAAACAAATAAAAGATAATAATCGTACATAAGAACTAATTACACATGCAAACACAACAATGACTAAAGGTTTGCATAGCATGCAGACATGATTTTAGTCATGAGATTTCACAGAATGAGTTTCATTCTGTGTCATTTGAGTCATCATTGAGTCTGTGTCGTGTATTTGGCGCCATCTCCTGGTGGTCATATGTAACATTGTGCTTCATGTGGATTATCTAATGATCTATACATCTGATTATCTTGTGTGTGGACTCGTTTGAAAGATAATCACAGACTCGAAATAATGATGTGTGATATTTTATGTTCTGCTTATGTTTTTTGGAGTTATAAGCGAAGATGCTGCATATAAGCAACATTAACATAATTGTCAAAGACACATATTTAGCTGTTACTCGCTATATTTGTGTCTGTGTGTACAACAAATAGTCTGGTTGTATTTTACTCGTTAAGATCTTTCCAACGACATATGACACATGAATATTTGATGTATCTGTCTGTCTGTCTCTCTATCTATCTGTCTATCTATCTCTATCTGTCTGTCTGTCTGTCTGTCTCTCTATATCTATCTATCTGTCTCTCTATCTACCTGTCTGTCTGTCTATCTGTCTCTCTATCTGTCTCTCTATCTGTCTGTCTGTCTGTCTCTCTATCTATCTATCTATCTGTCTCTCTATCTGTCTCTCTATCTACCTGTCTGTCTGTCTATCTATCTGTCTCTCTGTCTGTCTATCTGTCTCTCTATCTCTCTGTCTATCTATCTCTCTATCTGTCTCTCTATCTATCTATCTGTCTCTCTATCTGTCTTTCTGTCTGTCTATCTACCTGTCTGTCTAGCTGTCTGTCTGGCTCTCTATCTATCTGTCTGTCTATCTGTCTGTCTGTCTCTCTATCTACCTGTCTGTCTAGCTGTCTGTCTGGCTCTCTGTCTGTCTGTCTATCTATCTGTCTGTCTATCTGTCTGTCTGTCTATCTGTCTGTCTATCTATCTGTCTCTCTGTCTGTCTGTCTCTCTATCTACCTGTCTGTCTATCTAGCTGTCTTGTCTGTCTCTGTCTGTCTGTCTATCTGTCTCTCTGTCTGTCTATATATCTAGCTGTCTGTCTGTCTATCTGTCTGTCACATTAACTTGCTACAACAGGGATTAATGAGTGAATCAAGATTTTAATTACTTTAGCTCACAGTAAGCAATAACGAGTAAAGATTCTCAAAGTTTCAGTAGGTACAAAGTTATTCAATAAACAACACAAATCTACTTTATAACAGCAAGAGGGAGAAACAAAGTGAAGTGACTCTGCACCATGGCGTGCCGTAGAACTGAGTTACAAGCATCTCCCCACAAACCTTTTCAGTTTCCTTCTCATACTCTGAGCATGATAGTGTTGACATTACAAAGAGAAGTCAGTCAGAGAGGAACCAAACCTGAAATGCAAATGCCCTGCTGTCTGGACTGGGGTAAGCACATTAATATTATACAGAGGCAAATGGTCACGGGTCTGGAGGGAGAGGCACACCACCATGTTCTCCTAAATGTATGATCATGGAAAGTCTTATGTACAAACAAGTATATGTTTCCATGCCATGAAGTCAGTCGACCTGCTGTAATTAAAAGATGGGCAAAATCTTGGCATTTTCCTGTGGATGTTTTTTTAATAATAGTATCAAATTGGCAGATTAAATTAGTATCAAACTTTATTTGCAAGAGAAAACTTAAGTGTACCACCTGGAAATGTATATATGACGATTTTAGCCTCAGGAAGGGGGGAAGAACATTTGTGAAGTTTCAGGAAGTAAAAAATAAACAGATACTGCATTAATTGTGCTTCAGCTGATGCACATCTCAAAGTATGAGGGAATTATAATGTCCCGATCTATGGGGGAGAGATTGAAACTGCACCGGCTGATCCACACTCTGTCATGGGACTCTAGTCGCTCGAGTGCACACGCTTAATGCAGCTAGACTATAACATGATTACTCACGACTTATTGAATCATACTATATATGTCACTGTGTGTTTATTATCATGATGAACATTGTCAATACGCAGCTGTATTAATTAGAGTTAGTTTGTTGTTTTGTGAGTTAAAGATGGATTGAAGTGAACAGAAATGAGAGAGGGTAGTCTTAAGCCCCATTATATCTGAAACAAAATATATTTTTTATTTGTTTTTGTTTTGGCTTGTTTTCCCAATATAAATATCTAAAACTCCTTAAATACAACATTTACTTTAGCAGCTATACTGCCGTATTGGCTGTGCTTTTCTGCATATCGTGGCGGCATTTTGTGGTCCGTTCTGCATAGCGTGGCAGCTCATTCTTGCTTATCACGGCCCCAAAGTGCGTCGGCCCACCCCGATCGACCCCAGAGTGCGTCGGCCCACCCCGATCGGCCCCAGAGTGCGTCGGCCCACCCCGATCGGCCCCAGAGTCGTCGGCCCACCCCGATCGGCCCCAGAGTGCGTCGGCCCACCCCGATCGGCCCCAGAGTCGTCGGCCCACCCCGATCGGCCCCAAAGTGCGTCGACCCACCCCGTATGGCCCCAAAGTGCGTCAGCCTACCCCCGTATGGCCCCAAAGTGCTTCGGCCCACCCCTGATCGGCCCACCCCTGATCTGTTTGGAGGAATGGGCCAAAATTCCAGCAACTTATCGTGAGAAGCTTGTGGAAGTATAATTCACGTCTGTCTGTTAATGTTGGTTATATTGATATATCATCTCACTGTGTTGCAGGCCTGGCAGAAGGCACGTAGTGATGGCTGGGAAAGAGCTTTCTGTGAGAAGAACTTCTCTCTCAGGCCACCATGGAGATCATCGTCGGGATCGCGGACCCAGCTGTTGGGACAGCTCCGGCGACAGGTAACCGCAGCCGTTGATCCAGAAGTGTTTTCCATTCATTTACTCTCATTCATTTGACTCATTCTCTTGTGCAGGTTTTGTGCTGGCGAGGCGGTGGAGACATTCGTGATGTGAATCTAAACTCAGAGAACTGGGCGTGGTGAAGGCAGCGCTGGTGGCTGGTATGTATCCCAACCTCATCCATGTGGACCGGGAAAACCTGACTCTGATGGGATCCAAAGAGAAGAAGGTCCGCTTTCACTCCACCTCTGTCCTGAACCAGCCTCACTACAAGAAGGTCAGTGATGGGTTTTAAAGTGTTTTAGATGGTTTTCCCTCATCATGTAATAGCTTGTAATACAGTGAGAATTGTTCTGCACTTCATTTATAGATGATTACTATATTAAAGGCCTGTTTGTCTCTTGGAACAAGAGGTCTGTTCAAAATGGCCACAGGGAGGCGCTATCACGTTTTGTTTTTGTGTGTGTAAATGGTTATGGTGTTTCTCACAGACACGTTATACATACCATATGATAGATCGCCTCATTCTGAACAACTTTGTCTCAAGGACCATTTGTGCCAATCAAACTGTTCCTAAAATATTTGAGATTATAAAAAATAAAAAATAAAAAGTATAACAGTATAATTAAAACAAATGGTTGTGGCCTAATTACACAAATGCCAATAACTCCTAAAGGAAAATTCATATTTTCATCACATTCAGTACACTTATGTGAGATATCATTTTGAAGAAGCATGCAAAATTTGGTGGAGACCGGACAATAGGTGGCGCTATAACAGTTATGAATGTAATATATATAAAATTAGAACTTTTTTTTTAATATAGAATGGCTATAATTTGCAATTAAAATGTTTTAAATCGAATTAAAAACCTATGAATTATGAATCAAATCGATTCGCTTTCAACCCAAAGATTCACACCCCTAGTAATCAACTATTAGTAATACGTTTCTTTCCTCTATCAATTTAATACCCAGATCCCTCCAGCCAATGGCCAGACAGCAGCAGTGGAGTGTCTGCCCAGTGATTGGCTGATTTATGACGAGATGACACGAGCTCATAGGATTGCCAGTATCAGGTGCTGCTCTGCTGTCACCCCGGTGACTGTGGTGATATTTGGAGGATGTGCAAAACTCCCAAGCACTGCACTACAGGAACCTACAGTTCACAGAGGAGGTATATGAGAGAAAATACATCACACATCAGCAAAGAAGATTTCAAATGTCAAACATTCAGTACACTATCAATAGCCTGTATAACAGCAGCAAAATAACAGCTTATCGACTGACTTGCTATAGCTAATAAACAGTGTTTCAACAAACATTCAGTAGACTATCAATAGCCTGTATAATGGCAGTAAAATAACAGCTTATCGACGGACTTGCTATAGCTAATAAACAGTGTTTCAACAAACATTTAGTAGACTATCAATAGCCTGTATAACAACAGCAAAATAGCAGCTTTGCTATAGCTAGTAAACAGAGTTTCAACAAACATTTAGTAGACTATCAATAGCCTGTATAACAGCAGCAAAATAGCAGCTTTGCTATAGCTAGTAAACAGTGTTTCAACAAACATTTAGTAGACTATCAATAGCCTGTATAACAGCAGCAAAATAGCAGCTTTGCTATAGCTAGTAAACAGAGTTTCAACAAACATTTAGTAGACTATCAATAGCCTGTATAACAGCAGCAAAATAGCAGCTTTGCTATAGCTAGTAAACAGTTTCAACAAACATTTAGTAGACTATCAATAGCCTGTATAACAGCAGCAAAATAACAGCTTATCGACAGACTTGCTATAGCTAGTAAACAGTGTTTCAACAAACATTCAGTAGACTATTAATAGCCTGTATAACAGCAGCAAAATAACAGCTTATCGACGGACTTGCTATAGCTAATAAACAGTGTTTCAACAAACATTCAGTAGACTATCAATAGCCTGTATAACAGCAGCAAAATAACAGCTTATCGACGGACTTGCTATAGCTAATAAACAGTGTTTCAACAAACATTCAGTAGAATATCAATAGCCTGTATAACAGCAGCAAAATAACAGCTTATCGACAGACTTGCTATAGCTAGTAAACAGTGTTTCAACAAACATTCAGTAGACTATTAATAGCCTGTATAACAGCAGCAAAATAACAGCTTATCGACGGACTTGCTATAGCTAATAAACAGTGTTTCAACAAACATTCAGTAGACTATCAATAGCCTGTATAACAGCAGCAAAATAACAGCTCATCGACGGACTTGCTATAGCTAATAAACAGTGTTTCAACAAACATTCAGTAGAATATCAATAGCCTGTATAACAGCAGCAAAATAACAGCTCATCGACGGACTTGCTATAGCTAATAAACAGTGTTTCAACAAACATTCAGTAGACTATCAATAGCCTGTATAACAGCAGCAAAATAACAGCTTATCGACGGACTTGCTATAGCTAGTAAACAGTGTTTCAACAAACATTCAGTAGACTATCAATAGCCTGTATAACAGCAGCAAAATAACAGCTTATCGACGGACTTGCTATAGCTAATAAACAGTGTTTCAACAAACATTCAGTAGACTATCAATAGCCTGTATAACAGCAGCAAAATAGCAGCTTATCGGCGGACTTGC
>NC_068278.1:59928755-59957188 GCF_025860055.1 Xyrauchen texanus | reverse complement strand
ATAGCTAGTAAACAGAGTTTCAACAAACATTTAGTAGACTATCAATAGCCTGTATAACAGCAGCAAAATAACAGCAGCTTTGCTATAGCTAGTAAACAGTGTTTCAACAAACATTTAGTAGACTATCAATAGCCTGTATAACAGCAGCAAAATAGCAGCTTTGCTATAGCTAGTAAACAGTGTTTCAACAAACATTCAGTAGACTATCAATAGCCTGTATAACAGCAGCAAAATAACAGCTTATCGACGGACTTGCTATAGCTAGTAAACAGAGTTTCAACAAACATTTAGTAGACTATCAATAGCCTGTATAACAGCAGCAAAATAACAGCTTATCGACAGACTTGCTATAGCTAGTAAACAGTGTTTCAACAAACATTCAGTAGACTATTAATAGCCTGTATAACAGCAGCAAAATAACAGCTTATCGACGGACTTGCTATAGCTAATAAACAGTGTTTCAACAAACATTCAGTAGAATATCAATAGCCTGTATAACAGCAGCAAAATAACAGCTCATCGATGCTATAGCTAAAACAGTGTTCAACAAACATTCAGTGACTATATAGCGATAACAGCTCAGCTATAGCTAATAAACAGTGTTTCAACAAACATTCAGTAGACTATCAATAGCCTGTATAACAGCAGCAAAATAACAGCTTATCGACGGACTTGCTATAGCTAATAAACAGTGTTTCAACAAACATTCAGTAGACTATCAATAGCCTGTATAACAGCAGCAAAATAACAGCTTATCGACGGACTTGCTATAGCTAGTAAACAGAGTTTCAACAAACATTTAGTAGACTATCAATAGCCTGTATGACAGCAGCAAAATAACAGCTTATCGACAGACTTGCTATAGCTAGTAAACAGTGTTTCAACAAACATTCAGTAGACTATTAATAGCCTGTATAACAGCAGCAAAATAACAGCTTATCAACGGACTTGCTATAGCTAATAAACAGTGTTTCAACAAACATTCAGTAGAATATCAATAGCCTGTATAACAGCAGCAAAATAACAGCTCATCGACGGACTTGCTATAGCTAGTAAACAGTGTTTCAACAAACATTTAGTAGACTATCAATAGCCTGTATATAGATCTTTATTAATAACCTTTTAATGAACTGATGTTCTCAACAATAATGTAAGTAGGTCATTAATAGAGATCTATGTACAGGCTACTGAAAGTCTACTGAATGTTTGTTGAAACACTGTTTACTAGCTATAGCAAGCCAGTTGATAAGTCACTTATAGTCAGTTAAATATCTACTTGGGACCATCAAAATAAAGTGTTACCATGATTTATATTGCATACATGCATCGTTCGGATAAGCTCCGGCTACTGTAGTGCATGTATGGGAGTAGTGTGAAGCGGAGAGTTTGTCACAACGAATGAGAAAAACCTCTTTGTAAAAACTAAGAAGAACAGAACAGATTCTACATGCAAAAAGTGAAAGCAACAGAGTCCATAATAAAACCCAAATCAACATATCAATAAAAACAGGTTTTTATTGATATGGTTTATGTATAGTTGTGTAATCACATATAATACAATAATTATACTGTAATTGTTGCAGAATGTTTCACTTGCTAGCACACATGTGTAACAATTTATACAATTTATATAAATAAATCCTTTAGTCCTGGGTTTGCCAATGACATGTGGGTCTATATGGCCAGAATATCCTGCGGTTATAAAAACTTTACAACGTTTGACCTTATCAGATTAGCAATCGTTATGTCTAATGGTAAAGAACATTGTAACTTTTGTAACATCGTTTATGTCAAAACATCAATGTTTCCAATAAGTCAAAATAACAGCATAAGATATGGCACTTACCTGCTCAGATGACATGTTTTCAGATATTTTCCTTTCTTTTGTTATTTGTCCATTTGCTCTGATAAGATATCCTGTATTCATGTGAACACCGGTCCCTCGAACCACATTCATCAGCGCAGAGGTGCAGACCGGAAGCACAACATATGTCATTACCAAAACAATGTTCTTCCACAAGACGCCAAAAGTTACAGTGTAGCTTTAAAAAAACAAAAACGTCTGATAAAGTTGCAGTAAAATCAGCAGAAAAGATAAAGCATGCTGCATATATGAAAATACACACTTTAAATATCTCTTATAGAAAGTATATGTCAGATGCTCTGTGATGTGTTTTGTGGTGTGCATGAATGTAATGTAATGAAGATTGAGAAATATTCCTCAAAAGTCTGTTTTATCATATTTAAAACATGGATTTCAACATGCATTTTCAATATAATAATATACAATATTTGAATCAAGCACAAGTTGCTTATATTCAGCAAATACTCATTTTAATATATCAGTAACAATATAATCATTACTGTCACTTTTACTGTATTAAAATAAGCTGTCATCCCAACATAATAGGTCGATATAAACATTGAAACCTCTCACAAATAACCACTAGATGGTGCCATAAACATGCAAAACTTACATACCATAGAGTGAATCAGGAGCCGTCAAATGTTGTTAGTCATATTTGATACACGGCTATATAGGGTTAAGTAAAGGCTCCAATTTATAATCCTTTACACCTGATTAAACGGTTGGTTAGATCTCTGTAAATGTGATGTATGCTGTGTACAGCAGGTGATGCAGTGAATGAGAGCAGTGACAGTGAGATGGAAGATCGCTCCAGTGCTCATCTGGCCCATTTTAAGATTGACGAATGGGTCAATTTCAAACTGAACCGAGAGGTGAGCATACACGTTGGTTTGTGTTTATTTCATGTGTTTGACTCTCTCGTTCTCTTTCCCTATGTCTCTCTTCCATTTTATACAGTTTGAAGTGCGCTCAGTAATTTTTCCTCATTAAAGAAGATTTAATCCTGTCAGTTTTATTTTACATGGAGTGGGTCATCCTCTCAATTAGAATTTTCAATGTTTATTTAATCCCAGAATGTGCATTTGATTGACATGTGTAGTGTGAGACAGAAGATAAACAAACGGCGCTTTTATCCACACGTATTTGTCCAATGAGACCAATTTTATTTTTATTGTGAGGTAAAATGTCATTGTGTTTTTTGTGCTGTAAAAGTGATATGCATAATAATGTAATATAGGCTAATAATGACAGTCAAGTCAAATGAGTGATAATTATTTGTTAATTATAGCTGCTTTTTCATAATTGTTTTAAAAAAAAAATGGCCTTCATGGAATTAGCATCTAATTAAAAGAAAATTTAAAATCAATTAACAATTTGTGCCAAACAAAACAACCAAACTTCTGCCCTGAAGCCGTTTCCATTCAGAAATGTGTTTATCGCTAATTCGCCTCACAGATGCCCATAATTTATTTCCCTGAAGTTTTGGTAAAATGGGGAGATTATTGAGACAGTTCACTGAAATTAGACCGCTTACTGACAACAAATAAAGCGATCAGAAGAGGAGTAATTGCAATCAAACGTGAGCTGTTGCTCTTCTGATAGGACTGTAATATCGGTCCTGATGTTGCGTCTATCACTGGTTGCCATCGGTTACGACCCGAAAGCGAATCATCATGACCCTGTTCAAGCTGCGACGTGCAGCAAGTATTGGAGAAACCTTCAGTATCAGGATCATCATGGATGTGTTTATGATGTGTGAAACATTGATGCGTGTAATATCAGTGTTACATATATGATACATTCCTCAAATTCTATATTTTAAACATCTAAAGCATCACAACTGCATCATGTCCCGCATATATCTCCAGTGACTTCTAACGACCAACTGAACTTGATTATCATCTATAATTAATTTAGCGTCATAATGCAAATGATATTTTGTGAAGCAGTAAATGTGATCCGAGGTAAAGATGGTTCGATTTAAAGTATTTAAACGTTTTAAAATGTTCAAAAGCTCGTTTCTGAAAGTGAACTAATTGGACAAATAGTTTTATCTAACCGTGCGTTCAGGCCAGAGGCGGCGAGAGCGGCAAAATTCGCTCTGGTTGCCCTGCCAACAACGCTATCGAAGATTCGAGGACGCTCTGATGTAGTTGAAATAGGCGGCAACGTTCGTTGAGTGCTGGTTTTGTGAACTATATTTAAAGTGGCCGCAAAACATACAAACATAGCGGTATCTTTTTGCCGACACATCACAAGTAGCGTATATCCTCATGAAATCTTTTAATATAATATTATGTAATATTATATAAACCATAATATCCACTTCGTCAACTCACCTGGCACACCAACAATTTCAAACACCTTTATCCACGCATCGTTTTCTTTGGGTTTTTTTAATATCCCTGTAAGCAAACGGGGACAGATCACATATTACGGGAAAACCCGCCACGGCAATAATCAGATTCTCCTCCATTTTGTCTTGGGAACTCATGTTTGGTGGGAACCAAAGTTTACACGGTTGTTTTCTCTAGATTCACTAGAGCGGAGCACTTCTATACTCCAATAGGTTGCCGCCGAACTGCGTCAAAGCTCATTACCATAATGTTGCCCGCACTTGAACTTTCCTATGACGCCCACACCGCTCAAGACTCGCTGGCTGCCATAGAAAATGAATGACTTCCGGTCGATTTGACGCTCTTGACGCCTCTGGTCTGAATGCACCATAATAGTGATAGAAGTCTAGAACATTCTGAGAGTCATTCAGCCGACTTTATTCATCTACAGAACAGGGTAAAGCTCATTTAAGTTTGTGTTATGAAAAGGCATATAAAGGTCTAAAAATATATTTCTTTCGTTTGGCAATTCAAAAGTAGAAACAATATTTGTATAGAATTGGGTTTTATGTTAGTGTTCCAAATAAAGCACAACTGATGCTTTTCTCCAGTATTGTGTATTTATGTTTAATTTTAAACATCTTTGTGCACAGAAATGATGTTTTTTGTATTGTGGGATAATTCCACGACTGCCATCTATTATTTTGTATGGTGTTGAAAAGCAACTTTAATAAATAAACGGATGATTACAGCGATTAAATGAATCACAAACAGTGTTCATACATTTGTTCTCCTTGTACTTGTTGATGACCGGTGCATGATACGAGATATTTGTGTTGCACTCCTGGAAGTGTCATGTTTGCAGATCGGCTCTATATGCCGTTAACATCAATCCATAATCACGTACAATAAAATGGCTTTCAATACTGTCGTCATGGTAACACATGCTTACGATTGGGGCATGTGACACTATATTTTTGCATTAATGCCAGTGTTTCAAAACCAGTTTTTCGCGACATTTGATGTATCGACATAGTTTATGCGCTAGAGTTAAACCTAAATATATTATGTCGAGACTTGTGAAATTTTAGCTATAATTTACGTTTCCATCCGCTTTATTTTGATGCGCTAAAAGTTGTTTTCGCAAAAAATCCTTGGATAGAAACGTAGTTATATTGTCTGACATTAGGACATTTAATTACCTGTCGGAAACCCTGTCATGTAACCCTCTCTCTGATGTTCTCTGTCAGATGGCAGAGTTGGTGTTCGGTCTCAGACAGCGTTGGCAGAGTCTGTTTCTGAGGCGGATTCGTGCTCCATCTAAAGCGTGCTCGCAGCTGGACGAGGTCACCATCCGTACGCTGGTGTCAGTGCTGACTGCAGAGGAGCAGAACGTGGGTCTGCAGCAGCCCACCGGCATTGGCCAGAGGCCGCGACCTATGACCTCTGATGAGCCCCCACAAACGGCCTCATGGAAAGGCAGCGGCGGGCACTGGAGCGCACTGGACCTGGATCAGAGCGATGAGCTAACTAGCCCCGATAGGTGAGTTAGCAGCCAGGGACTAGTTGCAAAGCTTTAAATATAGAGAGCAACAGTCGGTTTCTGGAAGTAATCATCACATTAATTAAAGAATTATATTTTTAGCACTTTGGGTATGAGAAATGTGCATTATAAATAAAATGTATTATTTAATTATATTTATTTATTTATTGTTTTTTTAAGGATATCCATTACCTCAGAGACCTAGTGAAGAGAATTGCGATGTTTGTTTTAAAACTATTAAGTAAAATCTGATTATATAAAGTATAAATAATACATTCATTGAAAGAACAGCTTTCAAACACAGTTGGAACAACTTTAGCCATTTTAAAATTTGGGGGTATTTGACCTGTAATACATATATTTCTTCCTTAATCCTCAACATGTTTACTGATTTAAAAGTGTATAAATTGCCCAAAAATATAAACTTTAATACATTTCCACACCAGGAGTCGTTAGTTTGAATCCGGGGAGTGCTGAGTGACTCCAGTCAGGTCTCCTTAGCAACCAAATTGTCCCGGTTGCTAGGGAGGGTAGAGTCACATGGAGTAACCTCCTCGTGGTCGCTATAATGTGGTTCTCGCTCTCGGTGGGGCGTGTGGTGAGTTGTGCGTTGATGCCGCGGAGAATAGCGTGAAGCCTCCACACGCGCTACATCTCCACGGTAACGCACTCAACAAGTCATGTGATAAGATGCGCGGATTGACGGTCTCAGACGCGGAGGCAACTGAGATTCGTCCTCCGCCACCCGGATTGAGGCGAGTCACTACGCCACCATGAGGACTCGGAGTGCATTCGGAATTGGGCGTTACACATTGGGGAGAAAAAAATTAAAATATATCATCAATATCAATAGTACTCATTAGTTTTAAATAGTCACATTTCTTAGCTGTTCATGAATTTACTCTTACTGCTTATTTATTATTTTAATGTACTTTATGTGTTCAATTGTGTGGTGAAAGAAACTGGTGAAATTTTGCAAAATAACTTGTGGCTTCCTGAAATACTTTGAACATTTTATTTTGATCACCAATGTCGATGCTTGGGTCACTGAGGGTTAAACGTTATATATTACACATAAATCAGTAATACGATTATACAGCAGCCATCAATAAAAGTGACTGATGTGTGTTTCCTACAGATCGTCTCGGGTGTCGTCTCACGTCTCTCAGCACAAGACTCACAGAGAGAAGACCTCCCATCATTCAAAGCGTGTTGGAGATGAACACTTCCCCTTTAAGAGCGCTGACAGTCCGCTGCTCAACAGCCCCTCATCCCCAGCCTCTGGAAAAGTACCTGTCATTTCACCTATTCTGTCATCATTTACTCACCCTCGTGATGTTGTTCCAAACCCATATGACTTTTTTAAAAACACTTTTAAAAATAAAAATGCTTTAAATGCAACAAACAACTCAATAGAAAATACACATCTGGAACGCCTGCTGTGACCAGGGTTTCCGCAGGTCTGGAAAAAGTTTTTCAAATTAAGGCTTTAAAAAGGTCTTAAATCGGAGCAACAAGTCTTATTTTTTTTTTTTTACTTCTTTTTCTCCCCAATCTGGAATTCCCAATGCGCTCCAAGTCCTCGTGGTGGCGTAGTGACTCGCCTCAATCCGGGTCACGGAGGACGAATCTCAGTTGTCTCCGCATCTGAGACCGTCAATCCACGCATCTTATCACATGACTCGTTGAGCACGCTACCGTGGAGACATAGCGCGTGTGGAGGCTTCACACTATTCTCCGCGGCATCCACGCACAACTCACCACACGCCCCACCGAGAGCGAGAACCACATTATAGCGACCACGAGGAGGTTACCCCATGTGACACATCCTGGATTCAAACTCACGACTCCAGGTGTGATAGTCAGCGTCAATACTCGCTGAGATCCCAGACAACGAGATACCTGGAGCAACGAGTCTTAAATTCATATGGTCATGGTATTAAATGTTGCATGAGGGATTGGTTTATCATTGCGTTTAACTCGTTTTAAAGTGAAGAGTCATTTCTGTGCACGAATAGCCCCATATAAAATGTGCGGTCTCTCTAGGACAAACTCTATAGCGCCACCACCAGTTGCATGTAATCACGCTCCTCCTAAAGATGATATAAATGGACCGCTTCAAATAAAACTCATCCCATTACAGTGGCCGCCATCTTGGATTATGACGTTTAGCGTTTATTCGCTACTGTCCTTGCCAACTTTGCCTGATTTGCCTAAACAGTGACTTAAAATAATCCCAGACTGATCGGCACGGAATGAATTATACCAAATTTAGATTTGTGATTTTGTTGAAAAGTTACGTTAACCCACATTAAACGAAGTCAACGTGAAACAGGAAGTGAGACTATATCTTGCCAATGGTTTGTCGTATTGAAATGAACCTTGGTATGCTTCATCAGGACCCTGATCTGAGGGTACTTGCAAAGTTTGGTGACAGCGCCACCTATGGGTCAATACATTTGAAAAATGGCTCTTTTTGTCCATAACGTTTGAACATATGTCCTAAAATCATGAGTTTGGTGTCTATGGATTCCTCGGGTCATGAGGATGTTCAAGGATTCCCATATCAGCCATATATAACATTCCTATATCAGCCATATATAACATTTCCATATCAGCCATATATAACATTCCCATATCAGCCATATATGATATTTCCCATATCAGCCATATATGATATTACCCATATCAGCCATATATGATATTACCCGTATCAGCCATATATGATATTCCCCATATCAGCCATATATAACATTCCCATATCAGCCATATATGATATTACCCATATCAGCCATATATAACATTTCCATATCAGCCATATATGATATTTCCCATATCAGCCATATATGATATTTCCCATATCAGCCATATATAACATTCCCATATCAGCCATATATAACATTCCCATATCAGCCATATATGATATTTCCCATATCAGCCATATATAACATTCCCATATCAGCCATATGTGATATTACCCATATCAGCCATATATGATATTACCCATATCAGCCATATATGATATTACCCATATCAGCCATATATGATATTACCCATATCAGCCATATATGATATTTCCCATATCAGCCATATATAACATTCCCATATCAGCCATATATAACATTCCCATATCAGCCATATATGATATTACCCATATCAGCCATATATATCATTTCCATATCAGCCATATATGATATTTCCCATATCAGCCATATATATCATTCCCATATCAGCCATATATAACATTCCCATATCAGCCATATATGATATTTCCCATATCAGCCATATATTACCCATATCAGCCATATATGATATTACCCATATCAGCCATATATGATATTCCCCATATCAGCCATATATAACATTCCCATATCAGCCATATATGATATTTCCCATATCAGCCATATATTACCCATATCAGCCATATATGATATTACCCATATCAGCCATATATGATATTTCCCATATCAGCCATATATGATATTTCCCATATCAGCCATATATTACCCATATCAGCCATATATGATATTACCCATATCAGCCATATATGATATTTCCCATATCAGCCATATATTACCCATATCAGCCATATATGATATTACCCATATCAGCCATATATGATATTTCCCATATCAGCCATATATATCATTCCCATATCAGCCATATATAACATTCCCATATCAGCCATATATGATATTTCCCATATCAGCCATATATTACCCATATCAGCCATATATGATATTCCCATATCAGCCATATATAACATTCCCATATCAGCCATATATAACGTTCCCGTTCCCATATCAGCCATATATAACGTTCCCATATCAGCCATATATAACGTTCCCATATCAGCCATATATAACATTCCCATATCAGCCATATATGATATTTCCCATATCAGCCATATATAACATTCCCATATCAGCCATATATAATATTTCCCATATCAGCCATATATAATATTTCCCATATCAGCCATATATAACATTCCCATATCAGCCATATATAATATTTCCCATATCAGCCATATATAACGTTCCCATATCAGCCATATATAACGTTCCCATATCAGCCATATATGATATTTCCCATATCAGCCATATATAACGTTCCCGTATCAGCCATATATAACATTCCCGTATCAGCCATATATAACGTTCCCGTATCAGCCATATATAACATTCCCGTATCAGCCATATATAACGTTCCCGTATCAGCCATATATAACATTCCCGTATCAGCCATATATAACATTCCCGTATCAGCCATATATAACGTTCCCGTTCCCGTATCAGCCATATATAACATTCCCGTATCAGCCATATATAACGTTCCCGTATCAGCCATATATAACATTCCCACATCAGCCATATATAACGTTCCCATATCAGCCATATATAACATTCCCATATCAGCCATATATGATATTTCCCATATCAGCCATATATAACATTCCCATATCAGCCATATATAATATTTCCCATATCAGCCATATATAACATTCCCATATCAGCCATATATAACATTCCCATATCAGCCATATATAATATTTCCCATATCAGCCATATATAACGTTCCCATATCAGCCATATATGATATTTCCCATATCAGCCATATATAACGTTCCCATATCAGCCATATATAACGTTCCCATATCAGCCATATATGATATTTCCCATATCAGCCATATATGACATTTCCCATATCAGCCATATATAATATTCCCATATCAGCCATATATGATATTACCCATATATGATATTACCCATATATGATATTACCCATATCAGCCATATATGATATTACCCATATCAGCCATATATAATATTCCCATATCAGCCATATATGATATTACCCATATCAGCCATATGTGATATTTCCCATATCAGCCATATATAACATTCCCATATCAGCCATATATGATATTTCCCATATCAGCCATATATAACATTCCCATATCAGCCATATATGATATTTCCCATATCAGCCATATATAACATTCCCATATCAGCCATATATGATATTTCCCATATCAGCCATATATAACATTCCCATATCAGCCATATATAATATTCCCATATCAGCCATATATGATATTACCCATATCAGCCATATATGATATTTCCCATATCAGCCATATATAACATTCCCATATCAGCCATATATGATATTTCCCATATCAGCTATATATAACATTCCCATATCAGCCATATATGATATTTCCCATATCAGCCATATATAACATTCCCATATCAGCCATATATAATATTCCCATATCAGCCATATGATATTACCCATATCAGCCATATATAACATTCCCATATCAGCCATATATGATATTTCCCATATCAGCCATATATAACATTCCCATATCAGCCATATATGATATTTCCCATATCAGCCATATATGATATTACCCATATCAGCCATATATGATATTACCATGATCAGCCATATATGATATTCCCCATATCAGCCATATATAACATTCCCATATCAGCCATATATGATATTACCCATATCAGCCATATATAACATTCCCATATCAGCCATATATGATATCTCCCATATCAGCCATATATAATATCTCCCATATCAGCCATATATGATATCTCCCATATCAGCCATATATGATATTACCCGTATCAGCCATATATGATATTACCCGTATCAGCCATATATGATATTACCCGTATCAGCCATATATGATATTTCCCATATCAGCCATATATGATATTTCCCATATCAGCCATATATGATATTACCCGTATCAGCCATATATGATATTACCCGTATCAGCCATATATGATATTACCCATATCAGCCATATATGATATTACCCATATCAGCCATATATGATATTTCCCATATCAGCCATATATGATATCTCCCATATCAGCCATATATAATATCTCCCATATCAGCCATATATGATATCTCCCATATCAGCCATATATGATATTTCCCATATCAGCCATATATATCATTCCCATATCAGCCATATATAACATTCCCATATCAGCCATATATGATATTTCCCATATCAGCCATATATTACCCATATCAGCCATATATGATATTCCCATATCAGCCATATATAACATTCCCATATCAGCCATATATAACATTCCCATATCAGCCATATATAATATTTCCCATATCAGCCATATATAACGTTCCCATATCAGCCATATATAACGTTCCCATATCAGCCATATATGATATTTCCCATATCAGCCATATATAACGTTCCCGTATCAGCCATATATAACGTTCCCGTATCAGCCATATATAACATTCCCGTATCAGCCATATATAACATTCCCGTATCAGCCATATATAACATTCCCGTATCAGCCATATATAACGTTCCCGTTCCCGTATCAGCCATATATAACGTTCCCGTATCAGCCATATATAACGTTCCCGTATCAGCCATATATAACGTTCCCACATCAGCCATATATAACGTTCCCATATCAGCCATATATAACGTTCCCGTTCCCATATCAGCCATATATAACGTTCCCATATCAGCCATATATAATATTCCCATATCAGCCATATATGATATTACCCATATCAGCCATATATGATATTTCCCATATCAGCCATATATAACATTCCCATATCAGCCATATATGATATTTCCCATATCAGCTATATATAACATTCCCATATCAGCCATATATGATATTTCCCATATCAGCCATATATAACATTCCCATATCAGCCATATATAATATTCCCATATCAGCCATATGATATTACCCATATCAGCCATATATAACATTCCCATATCAGCCATATATGATATTTCCCATATCAGCCATATATAACATTCCCATATCAGCCATATATGATATTTCCCATATCAGCCATATATGATATTACCCATATCAGCCATATATGATATTACCCGTATCAGCCATATATGATATTCCCCATATCAGCCATATATAACATTCCCATATCAGCCATATATGATATTACCCATATCAGCCATATATAACATTCCCATATCAGCCATATATGATATCTCCCATATCAGCCATATATAATATCTCCCATATCAGCCATATATGATATCTCCCATATCAGCCATATATGATATTACCCGTATCAGCCATATATGATATTACCCGTATCAGCCATATATGATATTACCCGTATCAGCCATATATGATATTTCCCATATCAGCCATATATGATATTTCCCATATCAGCCATATATAATATCTCCCATATCAGCCATATATGATATTACCCATATCAGCCATATATGATATTACCCGTATCAGCCATATATGATATTACCCGTATCAGCCATATATGATATTACCCGTATCAGCCATATATGATATTACCCGTATCAGCCATATATGATATTACCCGTATCAGCCATATATGATATTACCCATATCAGCCATATATGATATTTCCCATATCAGCCATATATGATATCTCCCATATCAGCCATATATAATATCTCCCATATCAGCCATATATGATATCTCCCATATCAGCCATATATGATATTTCCCATATCAGCCATATATATCATTCCCATATCAGCCATATATAACATTCCCATATCAGCCATATATGATATTTCCCATATCAGCCATATATTACCCATATCAGCCATATATGATATTCCCATATCAGCCATATATAACATTCCCATATCAGCCATATATAACATTCCCATATCAGCCATATATAATATTTCCCATATCAGCCATATATAACGTTCCCATATCAGCCATATATGATATTTCCCATATCAGCCATATATGATATTTCCCATATCAGCCATATATAACGTTCCCGTATCAGCCATATATAACGTTCCCGTATCAGCCATATATAACATTCCCGTATCAGCCATATATAACATTCCCGTATCAGCCATATATAACATTCCCGTATCAGCCATATATAACATTCCCGTATCAGCCATATATAACGTTCCCGTTCCCGTATCAGCCATATATAACGTTCCCGTATCAGCCATATATAACGTTCCCACATCAGCCATATATAACGTTCCCACATCAGCCATATATAACGTTCCCGTTCCCATATCAGCCATATATAACGTTCCCATATCAGCCATATATAATATTCCCATATCAGCCATATATGATATTACCCATATATGATATTACCCATATATGATATTACCCATATCAGCCATATATGATATTACCCATATCAGCCATATATGATATTACCCATATCAGCCATATATAATATTCCCATATCAGCCATATATGATATTACCCATATCAGCCATATGTGATATTTCCCATATCAGCCATATATAACATTCCCATATCAGCCATATATGATATTTCCCATATCAGCCATATATAACATTCCCATATCAGCCATATATGATATTTCCCATATCAGCCATATATAACATTCCCATATCAGCCATATATGATATTTCCCATATCAGCCATATATAACATTCCCATATCAGCCATATATAATATTCCCATATCAGCCATATATGATATTACCCATATCAGCCATATATGATATTTCCCATATCAGCCATATATAACATTCCCATATCAGCCATATATGATATTTCCCATATCAGCTATATATAACATTCCCATATCAGCCATATATGATATTTCCCATATCAGCCATATATAACATTCCCATATCAGCCATATATAATATTCCCATATCAGCCATATGATATTACCCATATCAGCCATATATGATATTTCCCATATCAGCCATATATAACATTCCCATATCAGCCATATATGATATTTCCCATATCAGCCATATATAACATTCCCATATCAGCCATATATGATATTTCCCATATCAGCCATATATGATATTACCCATATCAGCCATATATGATATTACCCGTATCAGCCATATATGATATTCCCCATATCAGCCATATATAACATTCCCATATCAGCCATATATGATATTACCCATATCAGCCATATATAACATTCCCATATCAGCCATATATGATATCTCCCATATCAGCCATATATAATATCTCCCATATCAGCCATATATGATATCTCCCATATCAGCCATATATGATATCTCCCATATCAGCCATATATGATATTACCCGTATCAGCCATATATGATATTACCCGTATCAGCCATATATGATATTTCCCATATCAGCCATATATGATATTTCCCATATCAGCCATATATGATATTTCCCATATCAGCCATATATGATATTACCCATATCAGCCATATATAATATTACCCATATCAGCCATATATGATATTACCCGTATCAGCCATATATGATATTACCCATATCAGCCATATATGATATTACCCATATCAGCCATATATGATATTTCCCATATCAGCCATATATGATATCTCCCATATCAGCCATATATAATATCTCCCATATCAGCCATATATGATATCTCCCATATCAGCCATATATGATATTTCCCATATCAGCCATATATATCATTCCCATATCAGCCATATATAACATTCCCATATCAGCCATATATGATATTTCCCATATCAGCCATATATTACCCATATCAGCCATATATGATATTCCCATATCAGCCATATATAACATTCCCATATCAGCCATATATAACATTCCCATATCAGCCATATATAATATTTCCCATATCAGCCATATATAACGTTCCCATATCAGCCATATATAACGTTCCCATATCAGCCATATATGATATTTCCCATATCAGCCATATATAACGTTCCCGTATCAGCCATATATAACGTTCCCGTATCAGCCATATATAACGTTCCCGTATCAGCCATATATAACATTCCCGTATCAGCCATATATAACATTCCCGTATCAGCCATATATAACATTCCCGTATCAGCCATATATAACGTTCCCGTTCCCGTATCAGCCATATATAACATTCCCGTATCAGCCATATATAACGTTCCCGTATCAGCCATATATAACATTCCCACATCAGCCATATATAACGTTCCCATATCAGCCATATATAACGTTCCCGTTCCCATATCAGCCATATATAACGTTCCCATATCAGCCATATATAACGTTCCCATATCAGCCATATATAACGTTCCCATATCAGCCATATATGATATTTCCCATATCAGCCATATATAACATTCCCATATCAGCCATATATAATATTTCCCATATCAGCCATATATAATATTTCCCATATCAGCCATATATAACATTCCCATATCAGCCATATATAATATTTCCCATATCAGCCATATATAACGTTCCCATATCAGCCATATATGATATTTCCCATATCAGCCATATATAACGCTCCGATCAGCCATATATAACGTCCGTATCAGCCATATATAACGTTCCCGTATCAGCCATATATAACATTCCAGTATCAGCCATATATAACGTTCCGTATCAGCCATATATAACATTCCAGTATCAGCCATATATAACGTTCCCGTATCAGCCATATATAACGTTCCTGCTCTCAGTATCAGCCATATATAACATTCCCAGTATCAGCCATATATAACGTTCCCGTGATCAGCCATATATAACATTCCCACATCAGCCATATATAACGTTCCCATATCAGCCATATATAACATTCCCATATCAGCCATATATGATATTTCCCATATCAGCCATATATAACATTCCCATATCAGCCATATATAATATTTCCCATATCAGCCATATATAACATTCCCATATCAGCCATATATAACATTCCCATATCAGCCATATATAACGTTCCCATATCAGCCATATATGATATTTCCCATATCAGCCATATATAACGTTCCCATATCAGCCATATATAACGTTCCCATATCAGCCATATATGATATTTCCCATATCAGCCATATATAACATTTCCCATATCAGCCATATATAATATTCCCATATCAGCCATATATGATATTACCCATATATGATATTACCCATATCAGCCATATATGATATTACCCATATCAGCCATATATGATATTACCCATATCAGCCATATATAATATTCCCATATCAGCCATATATGATATTACCCATATCAGCCATATGTGATATTTCCCATATCAGCCATATATAACATTCCCATATCAGCCATATATGATATTTCCCATATCAGCCATATATAACATTCCCATATCAGCCATATATGATATTTCCCATATCAGCCATATATAACATTCCCATATCAGCCATATATGATATTTCCCATATCAGCCATATATAACATTCCCATATCAGCCATATATAATATTCCCATATCAGCCATATATGATATTACCCATATCAGCCATATATGATATTTCCCATATCAGCCATATATAACATTCCCATATCAGCCATATATGATATTTCCCATATCAGCCATATATAACATTCCCATATCAGCCATATATGATATTTCCCATATCAGCCATATATAACATTCCCATATCAGCCATATATAATATTCCCATATCAGCCATATATGATATTACCCATATCAGCCATATATGATATTTCCCATATCAGCCATATATAACATTCCCATATCAGCCATATATGATATTTCCCATATCAGCCATATATAACATTCCCATATCAGCCATATATGATATTTCCCATATCAGCCATATATAACATTCCCATATCAGCCATATATGATATTTCCCATATCAGCCATATATGATATTACCCATATCAGCCATATATGATATTACCCATATCAGCCATATATGATATTCCCATATCAGCCATATATAACATTCCCATATCAGCCATATATGATATTACCCATATCAGCCATATATAACATTCCCATATCAGCCATATATGATATCTCCCATATCAGCCATATATAATATCTCCCGTATCAGCCATATATGATATCTCCCATATCAGCCATATATGATATTACCCGTATCAGCCATATATGATATTACCCATATCAGCCATATATGATATTACTCGTATCAGCCATATATGATATTACCCATATCAGCCATATATGATATTACCCATATCAGCCATATATGATATTACCCGTATCAGCCATATATGATATTACCCATATCAGCCATATATGATATTACCCATATCAGCCATATATGATATTTCCCATATCAGCCATATATGATATTTCCCATATCAGCCATATATAATATCTCCCATATCAGCCATATATGATATTACCCGTATCAGCCATATATGATATTACCCATATCAGCCATATATGATATTACCCATATCAGCCATATATGATATTACCCATATCAGCCATATATGATATTACCCATATCAGCCATATATGATATTACCCGTATCAGCCATATATGATATTACCCATATCAGCCATATATGATATCTCCCATATCAGCCATATATGATATCTCCCATATCAGCCATATATGATATCTCCCATATCAGCCATATATGATATTACCCGTATCAGCCATATATGATATTTCCCATATCAGCCATATATGATATTTCCCATATCAGCCATATATGATATTTCCCATATCAGCCATTTTGCCTCTGTGGCTCATTGATTTGTATCTTAAAGTTAAATATCTTTTGAATGCATCATCAGATTCATAAGAAATTTGGTGTGCATCATTGACATCATGTCCTGAACGTACCTGAGCAGTTTGGAGACAGCGCCACCTACAGTTCAAAAGATAATCCACACTTGGTTGCTGACCCCAACCTTGGCCCATCCTGTTGTTGAGCTTCTAGATTTAATGACCGAAAAGGTATTTGAATAAAATCTTGTTTTTAAAGATTGGTGGTGATAACTTAGTTTATTCCAGTGATACAATGGGACTTTTAGTTAAATGAATTAAAAAATAATGGAGATTAATACTGTTTAATACTGTCGACATTTAGAGAGCGATGTGATGACGTTGTGTTCCCTTAAATGTATTCCTTAAATTGGTCTTAAAAAAGGTCTTTAAAAAAGTCATAATACCTGCAGAAACCCTGTTGACTTTCTCCCCTTTCCCTTTAACAGCATTTAAATAGAGAATGTGAATTATATTTTTATTGAAGCATGATATAGGGTGAATTCATGTAGATTATTATGATTATGTTTTAAATGAATTATTACTGAAAGCGTTACCCTAAACGTGCATCCAATCATTTTATTGGAGTTAAAGTAAATGCATGTGCTGGCTGTAAACACACAACAGAAGTGCTGCTTTCTTTTAGTCTTTGCTCACGTTGTGTTCTGTGTTCTAGTGTTGTAAGTCTCCATCTCAGAGAGCGATGCGGCTGTCTGTGAGATACTTCATCATGAAGAGCAGTAACATGAGGAACATCGAGCTGTCTCAGCAGAAAGGAATCTGGTCTACAACACCAAACAATGAGCAGAAACTGAAGAGGGCGTTCCACGAGAGCAGCGCGGTCTTCCTCGTCTTCTCTGTGCAGGGATCTGGACACTTCCAGGTGTGTGGAGCACTTTCAGTCTGTTGTACAAACTCATCATGTTTATCCAGAAGCTCTTCTGCATGTGCAAAAAGTGGGTGCTGCTTCCTTTAAGACGTAAAGGACATCGGTTTTGTTGAATGCTGACCACTGAATCCTGTTTCAGGGTTATGCTCGTATGACCTCAGAGATCAGCAGTGAGAGGTGTTTGGACTGGGGTTCGGCCGGTCTGGGTGGAGTGTTTAGCGTCGAGTGGATCCGCACGGAGAATCTTCCCTTCCAGCTCACACAGCAGCTGTTGAACCCCTGGAACGACAACAAGAGAGTTCAGATCAGCCGAGACGGACAGGTGAGGCACCAGATTAGACGAGTGCGTGATGAAGATCTGCATCTGACTTTAGTGATCGACTGATATGGGTTTTTAACCTTGTGCGACCCCCGCCGCATTCACATACGTGGACGTTGTATTTTGGCTTTGCTTTAGGCAATGCATGATTTTAAATAATTTAAACTGACTGAAGGGTTCAACTTTTGCCGCACCGAGTCACGTGGCATAACAACATGATGTTGATTTCCGTGAAGTGCTTCTACGGGCGCAGCGCCAACCCTAACTCTCTCAAAAAGAATTATACGCGGAGGACCAACAGCATCTTAGGCAGGTGGTCATAATGGCTCATCGGTGATTACTGTGTATACACTCACCTAAAGGATTATTAGGAACACCTGTTCAATTTCTCATTAATGCAATTATCTAATCAACCAATCACATGGCAGTTGCTTCAATGCATTTAGGGGTGTGGTCCTGGTCAAGACAATCTCCTGAACTCCAAACTGAATGTCAGAATGGGAAAGAAAGGTGATTTAAGCAATTTTGAGCGTGGCATGGTTGTTGGTGCCAGACGGGCCGGTCTGAGTATTTCACAATCTGCTCAGTTACTGGGATTTTCACGCACAACCATTTCTAGGGTTTACAAAGAATGGTGTGAAAAGGGAAAAACATCCAGTATCGCGGCAGTCCTGTGGGCTGAAAATGCCTTGTTGATGCTAGAGGTCAGAGGAGAATGGGCCGACTGATTCAAGCTGATAGAAGAGCAACTTTGCCTGAAATAACCACTCGTTACAACCGAGGTATGCAGCAAAGCATTTGTGAAGCCACAACACGCACAACCTTGAGGCGGATGGGCTACAACAGCAGAAGACCCCACCGGTACCACTCATCTCCACTACAAATAGGAAAATGAGGCTACAATTTGCAAGAGCTCACCAAAATTGGACAGTTGAAGACTGGAAAAATGTTGCCTGGTCTGATGAGTCTCGATTTCTGTTGAGACATTCAGATGGTAGAGTCAGAATTTGGCGTAAACAGAATGAGAACATGGATCCATCATGCCTTGTTACCACTGTGCAGGCTGGTGGTGGTGGTGTAATGGTGTGGGGGATGTTTTCTTGGCACACTTTAGGCCCCTTAGTGCCAATTGGGCATCGTTTAAATGCCACGGCCTACCTGAGCATTGTTTCTGACCATGTCCATCCCTTTATGGCCACCATGTACCCATCCTCTGATGGCTACTTCCAGCAGGATAATGCACCATGTCACAAAGCTCCAATCATTTCAAATTGGTTTCTTGAACATGACAATGAGTTCACTGTACTAAAATGGCCCCCACAGTCACCAGATCTCAACCCAATAGAGCATCTTTGGGATGTGGTGGAACAGGAGCTTCGTGTCCTGGATGTGCATCCCACAAATCTCCATCAACTGCAAGATGCTATCCTATCAATATGGGCCAACATTTCTAAAGAATGCTTTCAGCACCTTGTTGAATCAATGCCACGTAGAATTAAGGCAGTTCTGAAGGCGAAAGGGGGTCAAACACAGTATTAGTATGTGTTCCTAATAATCCTTTAGGTGAGTGTATATATATATATACATTGCCTGGTCAAAAAGAAGTCGCCTTTTGGATTTAAATGAGCAGATCCATAAGAGCCGGAACAAATTCTTGAATGATCGTGATCGGAGATCACTAAAACGTCACATGGTAAACAAATCGACAGTAGAATTCACGGTGTAACAAGGTTAAAATTGGAAAGGATGTGGCGGGAACCGGCTGAACGGTCAAATTAATAGTTCATGGTGTTATTGATGATGATCTGTGAAATGTTTATTTGTTTGTTGTGGAATTATTTAATTAGCGTGTTTGTGTAACAGGAGTTGGAGCCGCTGGCAGGAAGTCAACTGCTGCAGCTGTGGGAGCGCCTCGGTGCTAAACAACTGCACGAGGTGTGAGCAACCCGACTCAATCAGATGTAACTCGATGTGTTTATTATGTAGGTTATGGCCCCACTTTACTGTCTGTAAAACATGAGGACATTCAATGTTTCTATATCAGCGTTACTTCAACAAAGAGAACGACTGTTTGTTTTCCTTTAAACCTTGTGACGTTCTCAGGGTGATTTGGGCCGGTTAAATGTTTTATGAATGTGACTGATAAGTGTTCAATGCAAATGATTCATTGCTGTGATTTTTAAATGCGTATTTTTTTGCCGTCTATGATGGTTTTGCACAGGTGTCAAGCGACTTTGTTCATGTTTACGGTTTCACTTTATTTCAGAATGTCTGTTTTGCATATTTTAATATAGGATTGAATAGAAAATATGAAATGCTTCAGACAGATTTCGAGTCCCAAAGGCGATCATTTCATGTTTTGGTGTCTTGATTCTTTTATTAAAATAAATTCTGTGCATTTTCTGTGGAAACTGACCATAACCTCCACTTGAAATGTGCATATTAAACAACAAAACTCTCACTACATACAATAAACTCCAGTCTGTAATTACATTGAATTTTAACTCTGGAAGAAAAGTTGTTCTTTAATCCAGTTAATTGGCGTGCAAATGTTCAGTTTTCCCTTTTTGTTGACTGTTCGATGTACTGATTATCATTTTGTGGACCATCAGTCAAGTTACTGAATGTTTAGGATCATTTAGATGTTCAGTCCAGTGATGCAAATAATGCAGAATTTGCAATAAAAACGTTTTGCACATTTGGTCCTTTTCTTTAGTCGCATATAAACACATACAGCAGAACTTCAATAGTGCAAGTGAATTTGTATTACTTACATATTTGTAATTGTATGATTGATTTAGCTTCTTGTTTAGTTCCGTATGTACAGTTGAAGTCAGAAACGTACATACACTGTTAGTATTTGTTAGCATTGCATTTAAATTGTTTAACTTGGGTCAAATGTTTTGGGTTTCCTTCCACAAGCTTCTCACAATCAGTTCTTCCTTGCTGAGCCTTTCAGGTGATGTCCATATAGGACTGGTTTTGCTGTGGATCTAGATACTCGTCCACCTGTTTCCTCCAGCATCTTCACAAGGTCCTTTGCTGTTGTTCTGGGATTGATTTGCACTTTTCACACAAACTAAGTTCATCTCTAGGAGACAGAATGCGTCTCCTTCCTGAGCGGTGTGATGACTGTGTGGTCACATGGTGTTTATACTTGTGTACTATTGTTTGTACTGATGAACGTGGCACCTTCAGGTGTTTGGAAATTGCTCCCAAGGATGAATCAGACTTGTGGAAGTGCACAATTATGTTCTGAGGTCTTGTCTGATTTCTTTAGATTTCCCCATGATGTCAAGCAAAGAGACACTGAGTTGGAAGGCCTTAAAATACATCCACAGGTACACCTCCAATTCAGCACACCTCCTATCAGAAGCTAATTGGCTAAAGGTTTGACATCATATTCTGGAATTTTCCAAGCTGCTTAAAGGCACAGTTAACTTGGTGTATGTGAGCTTCTGACCCACTGGAATTGTGATTATATCCTAAACTACTCGCCAAAACTATCGTTTACTAACATTAAATCTGTGGAGTGGGTAAATAACAGAGAAACATGTGTGAAGAGTTTGTAGTTGAAGAATTGATGCATTTCTATGCCCAGCCTTATTTTTGTGAACATTTTTGGGCTGGTGCCAGCTCACAGTGGAGTTACCCGCGTGATGCCGAATAAAGCTTCAGTTGATCAACGGTCACTAAACATTTACACTAAATAATACATTCGATTTCAGTTTATTTCTCATGAAATCTTATCGGAAACTTTCATAACAGTCTCATGAATAATTAATTAGACTTCTGAATGATACTTTTGTGTTCTTTTGAAGCGTGAAGAGGTGTCACCATAAACTGCCATTGTATCACTGAGCACAACATTTATTCACCAGTTCTCCCATATGAGGTCATGTGAGGTTATAACAACACAGGGGTGAGTAAATAATGACTGAATTTACATGTTTGAGTGAACTGTCCCTTTAATATTAGTCATGATAATAAAATTACAGCATAGTAAATCATGCCAAAGCTCAGTGCACTTAACCCACATTAGTGTGAATAGAGCGGTCTTTCAGGATAAGCGTATCCCAGAGTTCATCATGATCAGGGGCCACACCCCGCTACGAAGCCCAGGAAGCCCACGAAAATCGAGAGTTCGTGGCAAATTTCGCCACTGATAATTTTCTCATGCAAATGAGCTGTACTGCAAGGTCTCCATAGTTGCCGAAGGTTTGCCAGAGGTTCACCACAACCGGCAAAGAGCTGCAAACTTCTGTTAGTTGACAAATCAAAAGCTAATTTGCATGTGAAAATAGCGAGCAGCAAATTTGCGGCTAGTTTAGAATTTTTGTAAGCGTGTGTAATGTTTCCAAACGACCGCCTATAGCCAAAACACAAAGAATATGCATGTTAACATGCATATTAGCATAACATTAGCATATTAAAATCACTTACTAACTGCATCCGTGTAAAGTTATAGACAATTTTACAACTTCGTTGCCATGACGATAATAATACATGAGTTTAAACCGTAGAATGAATGTATTTCTGTCTTTAGAAAGTGTGTCTTTCTGGTAATCAATGCACAACCGGGAATAACGAGAGGAAATTGATGTTTTGCATAACACAAGAAACCCTCTTGAGAACGTGTCTTGTGTCTTCAGTTTTAAATAAACGACGGTTCAATCGACGGTAAATACTCGACATTATCCGTTATACCACGCGTCATATTTTCACCAAGAAAACTCCAAACCACTCCAGGATTTGAACTTTAAGGCACTGAGCAGTGTTTGGTGTAATGCATTACTAAGTAATTAATTACTGTAAATTACTTTTTCATTGTAAAAAAGTAAGGGATTACTCTTAATCTTTCAGTAATTGAATTACAGTTACTTCAGATGTAATTGCGTTAAATACGGTAACGCTACATAAAACAATAGTGAATTTAAAATCGCTGCCCCTTTAAATTCTTTCTAATAAATTATTCATGAACTGGCCAAAGAATTTAAAGGAACAGTTTCATGTTCATCTGGTCGAGGCTGATCAGGGTTTTAGAAAGTAATGCGATTACTTCTTACACAGTAATTAGTAATCTAATTACTCTGCGTAAGATGTAACTAAAAAAGTAATTAATTACTAACCACTAGAGTAACTTAACACTGCTGTGGAGTGATTTCACTAACTCATTTTAACACGAGCATTTCGGTCAAATGTGACACGATTCAGCCGAACATCTCATTAGAGGTGGTCAAGAGAGCAACCAAATAAACGATCGTTCTCCTTTCTGTTTGGAACCGAGTCATATGCAGAATTGTTTTATTTAAAATATACCAAAAATACAAACTTTTACACATCATACGGAGTCCAGTGTGTTCTCTTCCAGCTGAACGCAGCTCCACGGTAACGTCATTCTAACACATTACTTGTGTTCTTATGTTGCTAAGCAACTGCTCACAGCGGAACTCTTATTGTAACGTTACACATCAGAAACACTGTTGCAGACTTCAAGGGACAGACAGAGATCTTCAATCAACAAAATAGAATCTATTTGATCTTAAAGGAACGTTACAGACATTAAAGATGTATGTGCTTAATGACTTTAAGGCATTCAGTGAGGCCCATATAGCATCATCTTGTCTTTGATTCACTAATACACCGTTGCCTTCAGGGACCACAACATCGTAGGTGACCCTTTGAGAGTGCTCCACTTTAAAATGCCACCTTACTGGACTCTGATTTACAGTTCGTCTCGTTCTTTGCCCTCAGAGCAGCATGGTGGGAATATGATGCAGCAGTGTGTGATGAGAGGCGGCTGGCTTTTGTGTCGGTGGAGGCGAAGGCTGCACAGCTTCAAAGTTTGAGCTGCTCGGTCTGTGTCTGGCACTCTTCTGGTGCGCCCGCAGGCCTGCCAGCTGCGAGTACGCGCTCTGGCAGACCTGGCATTTGTAGGGCCGTTCGCCGGTGTGCAGGCGGATGTGGTTTCGGAGCGTGGAGGACTGGCTGAAGCGACGGTTACAGAAGCGGCAGACGAACGGCTTGTCCTGGGTGTGAATGCGCATGTGTGAGCGCAGGTTACTGCGGGAATTGAAGCCGCGGTGACAGATGACGCAGCGCATGCGACTTCCGGTTGATGACGAGGAAGAGGAGGCCAGTGATGAAGGTGGGGCATCACACACACATGAATCATCTGTGGGAGAATAACAAAAAGTCCACTTCATCCACAAGCTGATATTTAGCCACTTTACACAGTTGGATAGACATGATAGGGCTTGAAAAATGTCACTTTAAAATGTTCTTTTTAACAAAGTAAAAGAGGTGCTTAAAAGAGACGGTTCACCCAAAAATGGAGATTCATCATTTATTCACCCTCATGCTATCCCAGATGTCTTTCTTCTGATGAAAACACATGAAGGTTTAGAAGAATTGTTCAGCTCTGTAGGTCCATACAATACAAGTGAATGGTGACCAGAACTTTGAAGCTTTAAAAAGCACATAAAAGCAGCATAAAAGTAATCAATAAGACTCCACTGGTTTAATTCATGTCTTCAGAAGTGATATGATAGGTGTGGGTGAAAAAGACATCAATATTTTTTATTATACATTCTCCTCCCTGCCCAGTAGGTGGTCATATGCATGAAGAATGCGAAAGTGAAAGTGGAGATTTATAGTAATAAAGGACTTAAATATTGATGTGTTTTTCACCCACACCTATCATGTCACTTCTGAAGACACCGATTAAACCACTGGAGTCGTATGGAGTACTTTTATGCTGCCTTTTATGTGCTTTTTAGAGCTTCAAAGTTCTGGTCACCATTCACTTGTATTGTATGGACAAACAGAGCTGAAATATTCTTCTGAAAATCTTCATTTGTGTTCTGCAGAAGAAAGACATCTGGGATGGCATGAGGGTGAGTAAATGATGAATTTCCATTTTTGGGTGAAAATTGCACAGCACATATTATCGCAATCAGTAAATACATCAAATATTCATGTGTCATATGTTGTTGGAAAGCTCTTAAAGAGTACAACCAGACTATTTGTTTTACTCAGACACAAATATAGCGAGTAACAGCTAAATATATGTCTTTGACAATTATGCCGCGTTTTCACTTATAACTTCAGGAAAAATAAACGGAACATAAAATATCACATATCATTATTTAGAGTCTGTGATTATCTTTCAATGGAGTCCACACACAAGATAATCAGATGTATAGATCATTAGATAATCCACATGAAGCACAATGTTACATATGACCACCAGGAGATGGCGCCAAATACACGACACAGACTCAATGATGACTCAAATGACACAGAATGAAACTCATTCTGTGAAATCTCATGACTAAAATCATGTCTGCATGCTATGCAAACCTTTAGTCATTGTTGTGTTTGCATGTGTAATTAGTTCTTATGTACAATTATTATCTTTTATTTGTTTGGAGATGTTTTTGAACACTATGATACATTATATTTGTAATGTTGGAACTTTTGATCGCTTTGTCGAATCAACACAAAAATGATCTCAGATACAGTCGACATGATCGGGAACAAAACAAAATCAGTTTTTCGGAGCCGCCTTAAATAACACCCAGAGATATAAAATGCTGAAATAGCCAAAAACGTTTTTCTTATTTGTCAATGTCTTAAACTGCGAAGTCACTTTTTTTATTATTATATAGATTATGATACAAGTTTTCTTTATCAATGATACCAAAAACTTGACCCTCTTTTTATTGTATATTTGTTTTTTGGTTATAAGTCTAATTTTGGGTTTCCACTGAAACAGGAAATCTTTAACCCTTTGAGCTCTGAAGGTGTTTTTAAAGACTCATGCATAAGTATTGTAAGAAATTAAAATATGCCAGAATGTGTCGCAGATTTTGCCTAAATTAAGCGGTCACTCAAATGAGGCTTTTGCTCGTTGTCACACAGTATAAATTCGTCTTTAAACAGTAAAATATGTAGCTGTAATATCTGTTATATTTTAGGAAAGGGGTCCCATGTTTAAAGAATTCCCTGTAGTATTTAAGTGTCTCTCTCTCTCTCTCTCTCTCATAAACACAGAAGTTCATTATAATGACTGCAGATTACCCCAAACACTACAAGACAACTGGTGCATTTTTAGAATTCATTGATTCGATTTTCGGTTGCTTCACATTTTTGGGGATTATTTGGGTAAAGTCATGAATTAAAAACACACACGGACCGTTTCTTTTCTTCTGGTGCTCATCGTCTGTACCTGGAACACCGGGAATACCGAGGAAGGTATTGTGGGAATTTCCGTACCAAACAAGCAGCTCCTGATCCGGCGGAACAGCCTGAAAACGCAAACGGAAATGTTTGATTAATAGTATTGACCAGTTCTGTCATTTAAAATACACACACAGCCGTCCAAATGTCTCTTATATTCTGCATTATTCTAATTTAATTAGGGATCATTAGGAGTGGTGGTGGCGTAGCAGGCTAAAGCACATAGCTGGTAATCAGAAGGTTGCTGGTTTGATCCCCACAGTCACCACCATTGTGTCCTTGAGTAAGACACTTAACTCCAGGTTGCTCCGGGGGGATTGTCCCTGTAATAAGTGCACTGTATGATACATTGGTACTAGAAGGTTGCTGGTTCGATCCCCACAGTCACCACCATTGTGTCCTTGAGTAAGACACTTAACTCCAGGTTGCTCCGGGGGGATTGTCCCTGTAATAAGTCCACTGTAAGTTGCTTTGGATAAAAGCATCCGGTAAATTAATAACTGACATGAATTTACATTTATGCATTTGGCAGACGCTTTAATCCAAAGTGACTTACAGTGCACTTATTACAGGGTAAGTGTCTTACTCAAGGACACAATGGTGGTGACTGTGGGGATCAAACCAGCAACCTCCTGAGTACCAATGTATTATACAGAGCACTTATTACAGGGACAATC
>NC_068278.1:59918755-59921255 GCF_025860055.1 Xyrauchen texanus | reverse complement strand
TTAAATTAATTTGCACAACACAAACGTTTTTTACTTACACATATTATTATCCCAGAACAATAATACAATTAATAATATATACAGACTAACCTCTTACAATATTAGTGAGATTTATCTTCTTAATAATTAGCCTATTTGTAGATATTGTCCTATAACCACATTTCCTGAAATACCTGATAATGGAGAAGTGAAAGACTGCGCCAGAACTTCAGCCGTGAAGGCGGTTTTGGGACTCGAGCTGCTGCTGTGATGGTGCTTGTCTTCACACAGATGCTCTCCGAGAACATTCCTCCACCTGCCGTACAGACAACTGTGCAGAATATCAGAGGTGATGACGTCACACGGCTGCGACCTGAACCTGGACTTCAGCAGCAGAACGGAACCCATGATGATGCTGAGGTGTGTCTGGACGGGCTGCACTTATATGAGCCCTGTCTAATTAGTTATTAATGACCCCGCCCCGCCCCGCCCCGCCCCGCCCACACTTGTGTCCTTTGAGCCGCCCCCTCTTAGACACACCCAATGAGAGACTTTGTAAAAAACGAGGAGAGGGAGACAGATATGGAGGGGGTGAGACAGACAGATAATCTCAGATAAGTGCCTGTAACACCTTTATAAAGAGGTTATAACTAATCACAGGCTACAGTTATTACATATTTAACCAGCTGTTATTAACTCAATTATTCTGCATTTCACACACATTCCCCCCAATTATGCACATTATGTTTCATAGTCACATGATGCTGATACATTATTTAACATCCATCAGAATTCAGATTCAGTTTGTTCATTAATAATGTGCTGTTAAAATAATGCTTTGATATTTTTGTGTTACCTTTAATTGTTTTGTGCATCATTATTCTTTATCTCACATTTTCCTGAAAACCTTTATTAGGCCGATTACTGGCAGGTTCCCATTGTGACAACATGCCCCATTATTGGGCTCAAAGTGTGTTCAGTGAAACACCTAAAGGTTTGTATCTCCACAGAAACTAACTTTGATAAATCCACCCTGAGAAATAATTGTGACGACTGATGAGTCTTTAGTGTGTGTGACGGGAGAGAGAGAGAGAGTGTGTGTGTGTGACGGGAGAGAGAGAGAGAGTGTGTGTGTGTGTGACGGGAGAGAGAGAGAGTGTGTGTGTGTGTGTGGAGAGAGAGAGAGAGTGTGTGTGTGTGTGACGGAGAGAGAGAGAGAGAGTGTGTGTGTGTGACGGGAGAGAGAGAGAGAGTGTGTGTGTGTGTGACGAGAGAGAGAGAGAGTGTGTGTGTGTGTGACGGAGAGAGAGAGAGAGAGTGTGTGTGTGACGGGAGAGAGAGAGAGTGTGTGTGTGTGTGACGGGAGAGAGAGAGAGAGTGTGTGTGTGTGTGATGAGAGAGAGAGAGAGTGTGTGTGAGACGAGAGAGAGAGAGAGAGTGTGTGTGTGTGACGGGAGAGAGAGTGTGTGTGTGTGTGACGAGAGAGAGAGAGAGTGTGTGTGTGTGACGGAGAGAAAGAGTGTGTGTGTGTGGAGAGAGAGAGAGTGAGAGAGAGAGAGAGAGAGAGAGAGAGTGTGTGTGTGAGAGTGTGTGTGTGTGACGGGAGAGAGAGAGAGTGTGTGTGTGTGACGGGAGAGAGAGAGAGAGTGTGTGTGTGTGACGGGAGAGAGAGTGTGTGTGTGTGTGACGAGAGAGAGAGAGAGAGAGTGTGTGTGTGTGTGACGGGAGAGAGAGAGAGTGTGTGTGTGTGGACGGGAGAGAGAGAGTGTGTGTGTGTGGGAGAGAGAGAGAGAGAGAGAGAGAGAGAGTGTGTGTGTGTGACGGGAGAGAGAGAGAGTGTGTGTGTGTGTGTGACGGGAGAGAGAGAGAGTGTGTGTGTGTGACGGGAGAGAGAGTGTGTGTGTGTGAGACGGGAGAGAGAGAGAGTGTGTGTGTGTGACGGGAGAGAGAGAGTGTGTGTGTGACGGGAGAGAGAGAGAGAGAGAGAGAGTGTGTGTGTGTGTGACGGGAGAGAGAGAGAGAGAGTGTGTGTGTGTGACGGGAGAGAGAGAGTGTGTGTGTGACGGGAGAGAGAGTGTGTGTGTGTGATGGGAGAGAGAGAGAGAGTGTGTGTGTGTGACGGGAGAGAGAGAGAGTGTGTGTGTGTGTGTGTGTGTGTGAGTGTGTGTGTATAGTGTGGGTGTATTTGTGTGTGTGTGAGCGTGTGTGTAGTGTGTGTGAGACGGGAGAGAGAGAGAGAGGGTGTGTGTGTCTGTGTGTGACGGGAGAGAGAGAGAGAGAGAGAGTGTGTGTGTGACGAGAGAGAGAGTGTGTGTGTGTGACGGAGAGAGAGAGGTGTGTGTGTGGGAGAGAGCGAGAGAGAGAGAGAGAGAGTGTGTGTGTGTGTGACGGAGAGAGAGAGAGTGTGTGTGTGTGTGTGACGGGAGAGAGAGAGAGAGTGTGTGTGTGTGAGACGGGAGAGAGAGAGAGTGTGTGTGTGTGACGGGAGAGAGAGAGAGAGTGTGTGTGTGACGGGAGAGAG
>NC_068278.1:59831255-59913755 GCF_025860055.1 Xyrauchen texanus | reverse complement strand
CATTGCAGTGAGAGATGGACAGATTTAGGAGCGAGTGAGAGCTACCCCACAAGCATCCAAAGACTACGCTGAACCGTTTCCACAGAACTTAGACTTTAAAATAAACATACCATTAGAGTTGGATTCACAGTCTCGTGCTTTCTTCTTTCCCCTAACTGCGAACTTATTTCGCTGGTGCCAAAACCCGGAATCTAGGAAGACATTCTCACCTCACCTCACGAAGACTTATTCAAGACCCTCGCTAGCATCCACCAGACACAACATCAGGCCCTCCTCGAGCTGCGCACAGAACAGGAGCATCGGTTTATTGTGCTCGTCCGGGCCCAACCGGAGGACCGGCAGGTGCTCCGGAGCTTGCTGAACCAGGAGGGTGCCATACCGCCCCATGTTCCACTAACCAAGATGGGCCCCCAAGACGATCCGGAGACTTTTCTGGAGCTCTTTGAGTTGAGAGCGGGGGCCTGCGCATGGCTGAGCACCCAGTGGGTGGTCCAGTTAATACCACTGTTGTCCGGGGAAGCCCAACTTGCAGTGCAGCAATTACCAACGGAGAACCTCTTGGTATACGCCGACTTGAGGAAAGCCATCTTGCAATAAAAGCCAGCTGGTCACCCAAGCAGCAGCACCAACGCTTCCGCTTGTGAACCACTGGCGAGCACGGCTGCCCATTTGCCTTCATCCAGCAGCCTGCCGTTGGAGCTGTGATTGATCTGGTGGAACTGGAGCAGTTTATCGCTCGACTTCCAAGTGAGATGGCAAAGTGGGTCCAGTGTCACCACCCGGCGTCACTCCAAACGGCCATCCAGCTGGTAGAGGACCACATGGCAGCGTATTTTGGAGCCGGCGAGCCCAGAGATCCTTCTCTCTCCCTCTCCCCTCCTTCCAGTCCTGTTCCTCCTCCCAAGCTCCTCGGCTTCTGGGACTGCACTACACACTGGTTTCCCCTCTCCTTACCATGCTGGTGAACCTGCTTCCATGGGCGTGGAGTCAGGGCAGGTCTGCTGGAGATGCGGGGACCCCCAGCATTTCCGGGACCAGCATCAGGTGATTGAGAAGGGTACATTGGTTTGGGTCCCCGACGCACCGCAGACCGCCCCTGATTGAGCTGGGATGTACCGCATACCGTAAGTATTAAGGGGGGTACATACCAGGCCTTGGTGGATTCGGGTTTCAGCCAAACCTCCATCCATCAATGCCTGGTTCAAGACAAGGCTTTGGGTGCTAGCCACAAGGTGAAGGTAAGGCATGTGCATGGAGATGTCCACGATTATCCTGTAGTGACTGATGATTCAATTCCGGGGACAAAAGCATAGTGTTGAGGCTGGGGTTAGTCCCTGCCTCACCCATCCACTAATTTTGGGCACGAATTGGCCAGGGAAATTTGTACTTCTGGGTCCTATAACAAAGTGTCTCATGTGGGATTTGTGATATGCTGGTGGGGAGGCGGAGCCGGGGTCGCATCAGGATGACATAAGGGAGGGGGAAGTCTAGTCTTCCCAAACCCTTAGAGCATTCCTTGCCAGGGATTTCCCTCTGAAGCAGATGCAAGACGAAAACCTTTAGGCACGCCTTCGAAAAAGTGAAAGTGATTGATGGTCAACGTCTTCATCCAGACATTGCACTCACATATCCGCACTTTTCTATTATAAATGACTGGTTGTATCGTGTAACGCAGGACACACATACAAAAGGTGGTAAAAGTTAGTTGTTGATACTGAAGAGCCATAGGAAAATGTTATTCCAGACGTCTCTTTATAATCCATTGGTGGGTCACTTAAGGCAGGAAGAGACACTGAACCGTCTATTGGCCGGGCAATTGCAGGGATGTTCGCAGATGATGTACAGCATGCTGTGAATGTCAGCTGGTGAATCCGCCGGCCACACCAAGGTCACCTTTGTGCCCACTTCCTACGATCAAAGTGCCCTTCAAAAGAATTGGTATGGACCTCATCGTGCCATTAGAGTGGACAGCATGCGGGCATCGCTTTGTGTAGGTTCTGGTGGACTACGCAATGCTATATCTGAAAGCAGTGCCTCTACGCATACGCAGACACGCTGGTGTCAGGAGCACAACCTCTCCCTCAACGTCAGTAAAACCAAGGAGCTTGTAGTGGACTTCAGGAAGACAGACAGAGAACACAGCCCCATCACCATTAATGGAGCACCGGTAGAGAGAGTCAGCAGTTTCAAGTTCCTCGGTGTCCACATTACTGAGGAACTCACATGGTCTGTCCACACTGAGGCCGTTGTGAAGAAGGCTCACCAGCGCCTCTTCTTCCTGAAACGGCTGAGGAAGTTTGGAATGAACCACCGCATCCTCACACAGTTCTACACCAGCACTGTAGAGAGCATCCTGACTGGCTGCATCACTGCCTGGTACGACAATAGCACCGCCCACAACTGCAAAGCCCTGCAAAGGGTGGTGCGAACTGCCAGAAACATCATTGGAGGTGAGCTTCCCTCCCTCCAGGACATCTATAACAGGTGATGTGTGAGAAGCTCAGAGGATCATCAGAGACTCCAGACACCCGAGTCATGGTCTGTTCTCACTGCTACCATCAGGACCCGCACCAGCCGGCTACATGACAACTCCTTCCCTCAAGCAGTCAGACTGTTGAACAATTGATCTCTCATGATCAACAATCAACACTGTACTTTATTAATCATCTTCTTGTATCACACACTGGACTGTCAAATATATTCTCCCCAATTCAACTACTGTATATATATTTTATATACCCTTACCCTTATTTTTCATTTTTATTGCGTATTCTATATTGTGTGTATTGTTTACTGTACATTGTATATTGTGTTGTGTAAGTATGTTGTTTACTGTAATTGGTACTGCTATGTTATTCGGAACGGCACACAAGACTTTCACCTACTGTTGCACTTGTGTACACAGTAGTGTGACAGTGATTTGATTTGAAGATGCTCAGAATTGGGATAAGTGGCTTGAACCCCAATTATTCAAGAGGTCCCGCAAGCCTCCCCGGGGTTCTCCCAGTTTAAATTATTGTAAGCCTCGTGGTGTCTTTAGACATCCTGAGGAAAAATTGGGAGGAGGGACCTTCAAACAGCAAAAACAAAATTTAATATGTTCTTGACCTGAGAGCAACACTCCACACATTGGGGCAACTATGACAGGAAAATTTGCTACAGGCTGAAGAATGAGAGTCCCGGCTGTATAACAGGGGAGCTCGGCTATGGGAACTTGAGACCTCGCAAGTCACGGATGTGGCCAGGTTGCAAAGAGATTTCTCGGACGTGTTCTCGTCCCTTCCCGGTTGTACGAACCTCATAATACACCATATCGAACCGACCCCAGGTGTAGTGGTACGCAGTCTTCCCTAGAGAATACCAGAGCACAAAAAGCATTTCAGCGCCTTCAGAGTCTTCTGACTGCACTCCATGTGCACCGCTACCTATCTGGATGACATTATAAACTATGAGTGATAGCGGCACATGCAGCATTTGAGGGCGGTTCTGAGGTCGCTGCAATGGGCAGGACTCACGGCAAACCCCAAGAAGTGTGCAATTAGACAGGTGGAGGTACGGTATCTGGGGTTCCACTTGGGTCATGGGCAGGTGCGACACCAAATTGATAAGACCGCAGTTGTTGCGGCCTGCCCAAGACCAAAAAGGGGAGGAGAGACCCTTCCTGGGGCTGGCTGACTATTATAGAAGGTTTGTGCCTAATTATTGGGACGTCACCAGCCCGCTGACTGCTCTCACTAAAAAGAGAGCCCCAGACCTGGTGCAGTGGTTGGAGACATGCCAACAGGCTTTGATGCAGGCGAATGCGGTCCTTGTGGCAAGCTGTTGTTACATGCTCCTGATTTGGCTCTCCCTTTTGTTGTACAGACTGAAGCGTTGGACAGCGAGTTGGGAGCCATGTTGTCCCAGGTGGTCAAGGGAAAGGAGCATCCGGTGCTGTACATGAAGCGGAAGCTTTCGGCAAGAGAGGTGAGGTACAGCACTGTTGAGGAGTGTCTGGCCATCAAGTGGGTGGTCCTCACCCTTCGGTACCTCCTAAGATTGGCTTTCACCCTCTGTTTGGACCACGCCCTGCTCCAGTGGCTCCCTCGCATGAAGGGTACCAACACACGGATCACCTATTTGTATCGGGCTCTTCAGCCTTTAAAATTCAAGGTGGACCACAGGCCGGGGGGGCGGAGATGGCAGTTGCGGACTTCTGCTCCAGAATTGGGGACGGCTCCCTGGACTGAGTCGGGTGGGCTGAGTCACCGTGTATGTGGTGGTGGGACATGGTTGAGTGCCGGCTTGTGAATGGAGAGCAAGGTCAGGGGATGAGAACAGTAAAGATCATCACCTGGCAGGACCGTAGCTAATGGCGCGAAAGGTGGTAACGATTCTAGGGGCCCACAGCGAATTCTTAACTATATTATTTAATATAAAAGGGGCCAGAGCAATACACAGCCAGGTAACATGCCAATGATTGTCTCTCACTGCAATGACAGATCGCTGTTAGAGTTGGAGAGGGATATAGGAGCGAGCCAGACGCCATGTCGCTCTCAATCTTGATACAAGTTGTGATCGGAAAATAAACATTTTTCTTTTAAAAGGTGTGCCTTTAGTACAATGGACAGTTAAATAATTTTAGTTAATGTAAAAACTTGCAGTAAGAATTAGTTGATGTATATAGCCATTTTAGAGCCAACAGTCCATTGGGGGGAGGGGGGGGAGTGGTGGTGGCGTAGTGGGCTAAAGCACATAACTGGTAATCAAGAGGTTGCTGGTTCGATCCCCACAGCCACCACCATTGTGTCCTTGAGTAAGACACTTAACTCCAGGTTGCTCCGGGGGAATTTAAGCATTTGGCAGACGCTTTTATCCAAAGAAACTTAGTGCACTTATTACAGGGACAATCCCCCGGAGCAACCTGGAGTTAAGTGTCTTACTCAAGGACACAATGGTGGTGACTGTGGGGATCGAACCAGCAACCTTCTGAGTACTAATGTATTATACAGAGCACTTATTACAGGGACAATCCCCCCCCCGGAGCAACCTGGAGTTAAGTGTCTTACTCAAGGACACAATGGTGGTGGCTGTGGGGATCGAACCAGCAACCTTCTGAGTACTAATGTATTATACAGAGCACTTATTACAGGGACAATCCCCCCCGGAGCAACCTGGAGTTAAGTGTCTTACTCAAGGACACAATGGTGGTGACTGTGGGGATCGAACCAGCAACCTTCTGATTACCAGTTATGTGCTTTAGCCCACTATGCCACCATCACAACATGAGCAAAACAAGTGTAGCATTACAGACGTCAACCTCCGAGAACAGAGCATTTATGGACAAACACCTTCGATATTAAAAACTGGAATGTGTTGGAGGAACATCAAAAGACAGGAAGCACAACGCAAAGCAAATAAGAACACAAAAATAAGTAGTCTTTTGATATTTTTAATACATGGTTACCTGTACACGAGGAAGAAAGAAACACTAAAATTAAACATTTTGAAATTATAATATCCCTTTTCATTAAGCAATGAAGTTAATACTAGATCAATTTGTAACTACTCAATCATACATATATTAGATCACACAGAATAGAAAGGGAAAAAAAAAATATAATTAAAAAGTTATTCCAATGGGACTGTACAGGACTCCACAGTGTGTACTGGTTAGGGGGCTTCAGAGAAACGGGGGGTGGTACCAAACAAGACGCAACTTTGATCTTTGAATACTTTGAATATAAAAAAACGACACTTAATTAATACACAGGTAGGCTCTCGGGGCTCAGCGGTCTCGAACGCTTTAAAGTTTCAGTTTAAAGATACATACATAAAAGTTCATCTGTACGCAAGATGCAACATCAAATTTCAAATTACACATTCACAATCTTTGACAAATTTCAGTATGAAAACAGAAAAACAGGGAAAAAAAAAGAAAAAAAAAGTCTTTGATTTGATTATATATATATATTTTTAAATAAACTATTTAGTCAAGTATCGAGCATACATACATAGTTTTACAAGATAGCAAAGGCAAAAAACAACAACCTCACAACATATGCAAGAGACCACCCGTTCCCGTCAAATCACTGGAATATAAAATTATCCATATACGACTAAAAAAAACCTCTAAGAACTACAAGTTAAACGTCGGTCAATAGAGAAGTCCGTCTTTGTTTCAAAAATGAAATAAGATATTGCACCTTTGTTTTTAAACCAGAGTACAATAAAACGACAATGAAAAACAGAATACAAAGCACACGAGGAATTACGTCAGGAACGCCGCCAACATCATTCATTGTATTTTTGAGTAACAAAATAATATATTTTTCTGTAACAAAATCACAGTTTTTCATCTCACTGAATTATAATGCTTCATGAATAAGAAAACATTTTGTACATATTCTTAAAACATCTCATGACAAAACAAAACGATAAGCGTAGTCGAGACCGCCGAGCCCACAATCATTTTATTGCAACAGAACTAGAAAAATAATAGATTATATTGCGCGATCGATGAAAATGTTACAACTCCGGGGTTCGTTTTGGCTTGTGATAACATTGAATTCGATAAGAAGAATAGAAAACAAACCCACTCTTGAAACGCTCCCAAAAAGGATCCCCGGAAGTTGCCCATTCAAATAATGGAGTACACAAGTATTTAGTAACAATTTTAATGTCCTGATTTAGAAATAGTTCTCTCTCTCTCTCTCTCTCTCTCTCTCGCGCTCGCTCTTTTTTTTTTTTTTGTTTTTTTTTAATCATAGAAGTCATTCTACAGCTAGTGTTTCTCACTAAGAAAAAAGTCAAAGTCTTCAAGGCGTTGCAAATCTAGAAACCTCTGTTACAAAAGGTCTGTTTCCTCCTCGCAGTGATTCAAAAATCTTCTAAAGGGTCTGTGGTCGCCGCTTTAATGATCCTGCAGGACAGAGGAACCCAAAAGATTACAACACGCAATGAAAGTGACCACGTTGAAAATACAACGACAGATAAACACCGTTAATAGTGCAGATTACTTCTGAAATGTAATCCACTTATAGGGATTACAGGTACAAGATTACAGGAATATTCCGGGTTCAGCACAAGTTCAGCTCATTGTGGCATAATGTTGATTAGCACAAAAACGTATTTCGACTCGCTCCTTTTCTTTAAATGTGTGTTCCAGTGAGGCACTTGCAATGGAAGTCGATGGGGGCGAATTATCGGAAAGGTTTTAAAAAGACAGAAATGAGACGCTAATCATTTTATAAAAGCACTTACATTCATTCTCCTGTTAAAACTCGTGGATTATTTGAGCTGTGAATTTATCGTAATTTTTACAGTCGTTTTAGGACTTTAGGGTTTGTTGAAATCACATCGTCATGGCAACAAAGTTGTACAATTAGCCTTAACTTTCCACAGATGTGGTCAGTGCGCGATTTAATGACAGTAAAATCATGTTAACACATATTGTTTATGTGTATACTCTTGAAACAGTATTTTAATGTGTACAGATTAAACCCCATTGACTTGCATTGGAAGTGTCTCACTGGAACACACATTTGTGCTTATTTATTCAATTTTCTTCCCCAATTTGGAATGCACAATTCCAACTACTTAGTAGGTCCTCGTGGTGGTGGAGGACGAGTCTCAGTTGCGTCCACTTCTGAGACCGTCAATCCGCGCATCTGATCACGTGACTCGTTGTGCATGACACAGCGGAGACTCACAGCATGTGGAGGCTCATGCTACTCTCCACGATCCACACACAACTCACCACACGCCCCATTGAGAGAACCACTAATCACCACCACGAGGAGGTTACCCCATGTGATCCTACCCTCCCTAGCAACCGGGCCAATTTGGTTGCTAAGGAGACCTGACTGGAGTCACTCAGCACGTCCTGGATTCAAACTCATGACTCCAGGTGTGATAGTCAGCATCAATACTCGCTGAGATACCCAGAACCCCAATTTATGCTTTTTGAAATAAAGAGGAATGAATTGAAATACATTTTTGTGGTAATCAACATCATGACGCAACTGCTGTCGACTGAGTTTACCTTGTATTGAAACCGGAATATTCCTTTATATAAGTATCAAGTATTAATTTACACTTCTTCCTTTCAACATTAGTCAACAAAACATCAACTTGTCATTTGTCAGTCTATGAGTAAAACAAAAGGGAAAATAGCACCAAGTTTCCATCCAGTTTTTGGGCCGTTTTGTTATCGACTGCTCGTTTCCATTCAAATGAGCTTTTACTGGTAATATTGCGTGCGTGATGTCATTTAAAAAAAAAAAAAAAAAAAGTCTCAAATGTTTTGGTTTAGCGTAAAACAAATCTGCTCGAGGCGTTTCCATACAAAATTGTGTATATCGCAATTGAGTATTGAGACAATTTATTGAAACTGTCCAGCTTACTGTCGTTTTCATTTTACATAATTACAATTTTGGTGTCTGCTCATTGGCCCACATCCACTACAGACACACTATCACTCTAATAAAAACAAAAATATCTCTCATATATATATACACACATATATATATATATACACACATATACATATATATATATATATATATATATATATATATACACACATATATATATACACACATACACACAGGGTTATTTTACAGGCCGTTTTGGTAGAAGATGCCATAATCTTTACCGACGTATGAACGCATGGTCCAAAACATTGCCTGGAAAAAACATCCTCATCAGTCCGAGTGTTCCTCTCCGCTATCATGTTTGTTGTGAGGACACATGTGATGTAAATTCTGTCATTTGACACACAATTTTTGCATTAATGCCATTTTTCTCGTCAAAGTGTTTACAAACTAGTTTTTCACGATGTAGGATCTATGCGCCAAAGTGAAAATAATATAATGTTGATACTTGTGAAATGTTATAGATAATTTTACATTTTCATCAGATATTTCGGTAAACATTGATGCGCTAAACCTTCGCCAAAATTTATTATTTTTTTTAAATGCTTGGATGGAAACATGAGTTACTATGTGACCAAAAATGGAAGACAAAGATAACATGCGGATCGCTCCATGCAGCATATGTAAAGATTGCATTGTTCAGTTATAGTAATCGAATTACAAATACTTGATTTTTGTAATCCAGATTACATGCAATCACTTACTACCCAACATTATATATTTTAGTGCGACTGTATTGCCCAATCATCATCCAGGAACACAATTATCCGCGTAAAAGATTGAAAACTCTATAAAGTGTGCTTGTGTTTACCGGAAGGCCGGGAGCCTGTGTCTGTCCCTGGCCGTAATACGCCCCCTGCTGTCTGTAATACTCCACCCAGGCGGCACTGTAGTCTGGAGGAGAACTCTGCTGAGACCCAGGACCGGCTGCCTGAGCTGAAGACCGCGAGAGATGGCAAGAATGGTGAGCGTGTGCAAACTATGTTGAACTAAATTGATTTAAACACAGTGAGATGTGCTTACTCTGTTTCTTGTAATACTCCTCCCATGCTTTGCTGTAGTCCGACCCGCTGCTCTGTCCCTGGTTCTGTTGACCTGCACAGACCATGAAACAAACTCAGATATTAAGGAACAACACAAAAATAAAAACATTGAAAAACTAAACCAAATGATACCTATAAGTGCAAGAAGCCATTACGGGCCAAGCACAAATGTGGGAAGCAAACCGTAAGACTGGGTAGATTTGTGGAACTGTAGAGAAAGAAATTGTTTGACCAATCAGGCGAAAATTTGAGTTTAGAGGGAACTTAAACCACTCGTAAAAGACTAAAGAGATGAGCGGACATTTTTGGGAATACATTTTGTTTCTGGTTCAACAGTTATAAGCCAATAGAGTAGATGTGTGACATTTTGAACTTTTGGTGACGCTAACGGGTTTGAGAGAACGACCCCGAAATGGACAACTTCAATGTTCAGGCCAACACCAATCAGTGTGCCAAATTTAACAACTTTACCACATGGATCAAGAGGCTACCACAGACTCCCAGCCAGACGGAACTGAAGAATAAGATAACTAAAAGGTTAGGGTATACTTAATCAGGCACTCGCAAGGCCACACGGACACGTTCCACACATGCACAGGAAGCTCTTTGTGACACTCTTAGTATAGTTAACGGCAGGTGCACGGTCAGATGATGCAAACGGTCCGTGTGCATTATTAAGTTGGGGTCTGAAACTGCTCTAAATGACCTAAGAAATTCAGAAGATAAGAATTTAGTTTCTAAGCTTTTTGGTTAAAAAGTTAAGAGCTAAAAGGTATAAAGGTGAAATTTTGAACTGATGGTGGCGCTAGAGGGATTGAGAGAACGACTTCAAAATTGGCAAAAAGAATGTTCAGCCTAGTTCCAAACAGTGTGCCAAATTTCACAACTTTTTACCAAACTTTTCTAGGGGCTCCTATAGACTTTCAGACATGGGAAACAGAAGAATAAGAGAACCGACACAACAGAATTGTCTACACACCTTCAGTGTTTGGCCCCTAAGAATGCTTTGCAAGATAAAACACTCCAAGTAGATGTTTCAAGCTTATATTTTACCTAAATACACTAACACCCCATCCCACCCAGCCAAATGCAAAACGTCATGGGCCTCCTCTTTAACCACAAATCTCTCAACTTCATCAAGAACTTCCATTAATCTAACTTGCCAATCGCAGCCCTCAAATCTCACCTAAACCTCAACCATATTTCCCTCATATAAGAGCCACTTGCCTAGCTTTTTATAATACTGCTCCCATGCTTTGGAATAGTCCATCTGGCTGGTCTGGGATCCATTGTGACCTGAAATCCCCAAAATCAAATGAACATGAAGGTAAACAAAAGTCCAGAGACATTTGAAGGGAACAAAGAGTGTCAAATGAGGCAAAGTGCAGGAGTAAGGTCCACTTACTGGGGTCCTGTTGGCCCTGGGGCTGCCATGTCTGGTATGTGGTACCCCAACCTCCAGTCATGAATGTCTGCGGACCACTAAAAACACAACACACATTATTCAATTACAAATACTCAACATGAACCAGGTTACATTCAATCTAGTCTCAGCCTAATTATGAAATGGACTGCAATTGTGAAATGCTGCAAAAGGGAACTAAAACCCATGATTGAGATGGTAGTAATAATTGGGGGCTTGTCCGGGATTTGAACGAGACCTCTCACACCCCAAATGAAAATGGGAACCCCCAGTCCACCAGTGGAACCGCTCACAAAAACTTCAAAAGCTGGTTGAAATGGACCGTTCTAACCAGACTAATGAATGGCTTCCACAATTTAAGTTCTAATCATCAACAAGGAGCGCTTTCAATTAATCCATTGGATTGGACAGTTTGTTAAGTTCATAACATCTAATTTTTTAACGACATTCAAAGTTTTATGACACTTAAGAATAAGAAAAGAGGACACTCACTTCTGGTGAGGGGTGGCTGGTCCTTGGGTGAAAGGACTGAGTCCAAAACTGCCGTTTCCCCCCATTCCAGTGGCCTAAATGAGGACAGGAGGAAAACAAGACACCGATTAAGAAACAAGATACTGAGCAAGGTCAATGTTTACGGAGATCCACACTGGTGAATACGCATACTTCTCTACTATACAGTATGCTTAAAACAGTATGCCAATGGAGTTGGTTGTCCGAATCCAGAGTATTCATAAAACAGAAGGCGCCAAATACCCGAATCACCTACTACAGGGGTGTCAAACTCAGTTCCTGGAGGGCCACAACCCTGCAGAGTTTAGTTCCAGCCCCGCTCCAAAATGCCTCCTTGTAATCTTCAAGCACTCCCGAAGACCTTAATTAGCTGCTTCAGGTTTGTTCAATTAGGGTTGGAGCTAAACTCTGCTGGACCGTGGCCAAATCCTGACTGATGGAGATCCATTCTTGACTTATTAGTGCTCGGAGTTGATCACAGATTGTGGATTTCTGCTTGTCCACTCGCCTATTGAGAATTGACCACAGGTTCTCTATGGGATTAAGATCCGAGGAGTCGTCTGGCCACGGATCCAAAATGTCAATGTAATGATCTCCGAGCCACTTCGTTATCACTCTTGCCTTGTGACATGGTGCTCCATCATGCTGGAAAATGCACGGATCGTCCCTAAATTGCTCCTGGATCGTTGGGAGAAGTTGCTCTTGCAGGACGTTTTGATGTCATTATTTATGGCAGTGTTATTGTGCAGGATTGTGAGCGAGCCCACTTCCTGTGATGAAGAGCAACCCCACACATGGATGGTCTCAGGATGCTTCACTGTTGGCACAGGACTCATGGTAGCGTTTACCTTTTCTTCTCCGGACTATCGGTTTTCCAGATGTCCCAAACAGTCGGAAGGGGAAATAACTTTGCGCCAGTCTTCTGCTGTCCAATCCTTGTACATCCTGCAGAATTTCAGTCAGTCCTTGATGTTTGTCTTTGAGAGAAGTGGCTTCTTTGCTGCCCTTCTTGACACCAAGCCACTGTCCAAAAAGTCTTCACCTCACTGTGCAGATGCACTCACACCAATCTGCTGCCAATATTGAACTCTGCACTGGTGCTGACACGATCCCGTATCTGACTCCTCAGGAGGAGACGTCCTGGCCCCTGCTGGATACTCTGGGACGTCCTGAAGCCTTCATCACTGCAGTTGAACCTCTCTCCTTGAAGTTCTTGATGATCCGGTAAACGGTTCTTTCAGGTGCAATATTCCTTGCAGCAATTTCCTTGCATGTGAGGCCATTTTGATGCAAAGCGATGATGCCTGCATGTCTGTCTTTAGAGGTATCCGTCGCTAACAAGAACACAATGCATGAAAGCACTTCTTCCCTCCTTTTATAGCATCAGTCTGCTCTTATAATGTCACCTGACTAATGCAACGCATGTAATGCTAGTATTTCCCAAACACATTAACATCCTACTAGCATCACGGTGGTGGTAACAAACTTCAGTGCGGTTGAAAATGTATACTTGAGCTGCGTTATGATTTACGTTCTGGCACATCACGGAACACAAGCGAGCATCATCAAGTGTTTGCGTTCAAGTCCCTGTGTACCATATGTTTTGGGCACCTACAAAACAGATTGAGGTTTTACGTAGATCACATACCCCGATCTTTTCGTCTATCAGTTGTCTGGCCATCTCCATCTGCTGAGGAGACCCACGGATGGAGAAGATCCTGACGTTGGGGTCCGTGTTTGGAGGAGGATTTCTCTGGAGCTCCACATGAGCACCGGACTGCTGGTTGATGTTCTTAATGGTTTCTCCACCTGAGCAGAACAAAACGGATTGTTCACATTGGTAAAAGAACAAGCCATTTAAGAGAAGATTAAAGATATTATTAGTTTAAACAGTTGGCATCCACATTTCTTGTTTACATGTCATAGAAACATGAAACAGTGAATACATTTACATTTATGCATTTGGCAGATGCTTTTATCCAAAGTGACTTACAGTGCACTTATTACAGGGACAATCCCCCCGGAGCAACCTGGAGTTAAGTGCCTTGCTCAAGGACACAATGGTGGTGACTGTGGGGATCAAACCAGCAACCTTCTGAGTACCAATGTATTATACAGAGCACTTATTACAGGGACAATCCCCCCGGAGCAACCTGGAGTTAAGTGTCTTACTCAAGGACACAATGGTGGTGACTGTGGGGATCAAACCAGCGACCTTCTGATTACCAATGTTTTATACAGAGCACTTATTACAGGGACAATCCCCGCGGAGCAACCTGGAGTTAAGTGTCTTAATCAAGGACACAATGGTGGTGACTGTGGGGATCAAACCAGCAACCTTCTGAGTACCAATGTATTATACAGAGCACTTATTACAGGGACAATCCCCCCGGAGCAACCTGGAGTTAAGTGTCTTACTCAAGGACACAATGGTGGTGACTGTGGGGATCAAACCAGCAACCTTCTGATTACCAGTTATGTGCTTTAGTCCACTACGCCACCACTCCATATCAATTTGAACTTCTTAACACTCACAAGCCACACACCAATCTTCAAGTTGGCAATTTTTATTTTCCAAGACTTGACGTTATGATAATAATGTTACAAAGCTAATCTAAGTAGCGAAGCAATTAAGACATGGTAATTTCATTTTCCAGTTGAAGACACTAGGTATGATTGTATGCATGAAAAAACAACCAAAAAACGTTTTCAATAGACCCGGGGCGGTATGCATGGTGTTTTACGCCAAGAGTGCAATTGTAGTCTTAAATGCCCGGATATACTTCACACAAAATCGAAGAATGAACGGGTATGTCATTTAAAACTAAATATGGCCAAAAAGGTGGTTTTGCGTTCGTTTCGGTGGATCGGAGCAGCAAACTTTTAGAAAACTTCTTACTGGCTGCAAAACACCAAACACCATTGGTCAACCTAAGCTTTGTACACCCATTTCAGTCAGTATCCAACGTGAACACACTGTCGTGAAAGACCATGTCATGCGATTTGCTTTTAGTCTACGAAAGAAATAAAATCTACTAAAACACTCAGTGCCATCTACAGCGAAAGCCATTCACGCATCTTCCCAACGGATGAGATGCCTCGATCACCATCTTTTGTCTGTATTTTACCCATTATTACTCTTTTATACACCCATCTTTGCAGTAGTATCATTTATAATCCAACTGATATCTCAAGAGGATTGAAACGCCTTCAAAATGATCCAATTGAGCTGGATCCGAATTAAATTTGCTGCCCTTCTTGACACCAGGCCATTGTCCAAAAGTCTTCGCCTCACTGTGCGTGCAGATGCGCTCACACCGAATGATTAAAAGGGGTAAAATAATCAGTTTATAAGAAAAACATCAGCCACGTAAACGTTTGAATACGACGACTTCCTCAACTCATATTCTAAATTACTCTGCGCATGAGCGTGTATTCTTCGTTTGACGAGTAGAGTGAATAACATCAGAAGAATTTGTAGAGCAAAAATGGCAATTACGGACTTTGTTGCCACTTTCACATTCTCAGCCTTTCTCCGCTTCTTCAAAACACATGACTGACGCTATTCGCACACGCAACACATGTAATGCACATGTAAACTAATATCTGTATCGGATTGCAAAGTTTAGGGGACATTAAAACAGTACATCCGAGGTCTGCAATAGTATTGATGACAATGAGTGCATGTAAACACAGCCAGTGTCATCATAAAGTACAATAAAAGAGTGCAATCGGTGCATATCATGGCCGCCGCGTGTTATCGCATTAGCGTCATGAATTCAGAATGTAAACAAACAAATGTATCTTTCTCTACTGTGCATACTGTACACATGATTTAAAATCATTATTGAGTGGTTAAAACAGCTTTTACTGACCTCATGAATATTCTACTCATTAAAATGAGTCAATGACTTCATGCCTCATTCTAGGCCACATTTAGGTTTCACATGCATGTAAAAAATTAACTTTTAAAAATGTGATTTTTTTTCATTGCATGATTTTCAGAATGAAGAAAATGTATTCTTTGCATTTGTTATTATTCAGATGACGTTCTAACCTTTTCCAATCACAAGGCCACATTTATCAGCAGGTATTGTGTAGGTGACTTCCTGCAGTCCTCCAGGGGATCCCATGCTCCAATCACCACGACCTCTGCCACGACCTCTGGGGCCAACCGGACCTCCAAAACCGTCACGCTCCTGAGGAGAATCGAGGGACCCAAGAAAATAGGGAAATAGAGATAAAAAAACCTACGTTTTAGGTATTGTCCCATACCAGAATCTTGCACAGATGTGGGACTGAGAACTATTATCAGTGAATAACCACTTAAAAGGACAGTTCACCCAAAAATGAAAATTCTCATCGTTTACTCACCCTCATGCCATCCCAGATGTGTATGACTTACATTCTTCTGTTGAACACACGTGAAGATTAAGAATATTTCAACTCTGTAGGTCAATACAATGCAAGTGAATGGTGACCAGAACTTTGAAGCTCCAAAAAGCACATAAAGATAGCATAAAAGTAATGCATAACAATCCAGTGTTTTTCAGAAGTGATATGATAGATGTGGGTGAGAAACAGATCAATATTTATAGACAAAAACAAAAGTGAAAGTGGAGATTTATAGTAAAAAATACATTTACTATTGATCTGTTTCTCACCCACACCTATCATATCACTTCTGAAGACATGGATTAAACCACTGGAGTCTTATGGATTACTTTTATGCTGCCTTTATGTGCTTTTTAGGGCTTCAAAGTTCTGGTCACCATTCACTTGCATTGAATGGACCTACAGAACCGATATATTCTTCTAAAAATCTGCATTTTTGTTATTCAGAAGAAAGTCATACAGGTTTGGAACGACATCAGTGGTTAGTGCGGGTAATTAACACTGAACAGTTCCTTTAATCTATTTGTTTGAGTGGTGCAGATGTACCTGTGCTGTGTGCACCAGCTCATTGATGAGGTGAACGGCGTGCTGACATCGATCGGACTGACCCATCACCTGAGCGATCCGGTCTGGGCTGATACCATCATCTGAAATGCACAAACACGTTTAGGAGTAAAGATCGAAGACTTACAAGACCACCAGGGGATTTAAAACACAGAAGAATTTGATTTAAACAAACTAAAACTAAAGACGCAGCGACAGAGCAGAATTTAAGAATCAGGTCCCTTTGAATTCACAAGAGTGAAACTGAATCAGCCAAATTTTACAGGATGTTCAACTGGAATTTGAGTAATTATGCCCATTTATTCTTGGATTTATACCCCCTGGTTTCTCAAAACCAAGTTAAATATTTCCCAAACAATTAACTAATAATTGTGACGCATACAGCGGCAACAAAAAGTATGTGAACCCTTTGGAATTACTTGGATTTGTTATATATTAGTCTTAATATCTGGTTTGATCATCTACGTTACAATAATGATCAAACATAATCTGTTTTAATTAATAACACACAAATTATTGTGTTGTTCTTGTACATTTTAAATACATCATTGAAACATTCACAGTGACGATTGGAAAAAGTATGTGAACCACATAGGCTAATGACATCAACAAAAGCTAACAAAAGTCAGGAGTTGGCAAACCTGACATCCAATTAATGAAACGAGATTGTAGGTGTGAGTTAAAGCTACTTTGACTTATAAAAAGCACTCAAACATTTTGAGTTTGTTATTCACAAGAAGCGTCTGCTGACGTGGACCAAAAGAGATCTCAGAAGACCTGCGATCAAGAACTGTTGCTTTGCATAAAGCTGGAAAGATTCACAAAGTTCTCTGGAAGAGTTTAAACATTCATCTGTGCACAGTTAGACAAACTGTCTATAAATGGAGATGATTTAGTACTATAGGTACTCTCTCTAGAAGTGGCCGTTAGATATTCATCTGTCCACAGTTAGACAAACTGTCTATAAATGGAGATGATTTAGTACTATAGGTACTCTCACTAGAAGTGGCCGTTAGATATTCATCTGTCCACAGTGAGACAAACTGTCTATAAATGGAGATGATTTAGTACTATAGTTACTCTCTCTAGAAGTGGCCGTTAGATATTCATCTGTCCACAGTTAGACAAACTGTCTATAAATGGAGATGATTTAGTACTATAGGTACTCTCTCTAGAAGTGGCCAGTTAGATATTCATCTGTCCACAGTGAGACAAACTGTCTATAAATGGAGATGATTTAGTACTATAGGTACTCTCACTAGAAGTGGCCGTTAGATATTCATCTGTCCACAGTTAGACAAACTGTCTATAAATGAAGATGATTTAGTACTATAGGTACTCTCACTAGAAGTGGCCGTTAGATATTCATCTGTCCACAGTTAGACAAACTGTCTATAAATGGAGATGATTTAGTACTATAGGTACTCTCTCTAGAAGTGGCCGTTAGATATTCATCTGTCCACAGTTAGACAAACTGTCTATAAATGGAGATGATTTAGTACTATAGGTACTCTCACTAGAAGTGGCCGTTAGATATTCATCTGTCCACAGTTAGACAAACTGTCTATAAATGGAGATGATTTAGTACTATAGGTACTCTCTCTAGAAGTGGCCGTTAGATATTCATCTGTTCACAGTTAGACAAACTGTCTATAAATGGAGATGATTTAGTACTATAGGTACTCTCACTAGAAGTGGCCGTTAGATATTCATCTGTGCACAGTTAGACAAACTGTCTATAAATGGAGATGATTTAGTACTATAGGTACTCTCACTAGAAGTGGCCGTTAGATATTCATCTGTGCACAGTTAGACAAACTGTCTATAAATGGAGATGATTTAGTACTATAGGTACTCTCACTAGAAGTGGCCGTTAGATATTCATCTGTCCACAGTTAGACAAACTGTCTATAAATGGAGATGATTTAGTACTATAGGTACTCTCACTAGAAGTGGCCGTTAGATATTCATCTGTCCACAGTTAGACAAACTGTCTATAAATGGAGATGATTTAGTACTATAGGCACTCTCTCTAGAAGTGACCGTTAGATATTCATCTGTGCACAGTTAGACAAACTGTCTATAAATGGAGATGATTTAGTACTATAGGTACTCTCACTAGAAGTGGCCGTTAGATATTCATCTGTCCACAGTTAGACAAACTGTCTATAAAATGTAGATGATTTAGTACTATAGGTACTCTCTCTAGAAGTGGCCATTAGATATTCATCTGTCCACAGTTAAACAAACTGTCTATAAAATGTAGATGATTTAGTACTATAGGTACTCTCTCTAGAAGTGGCCATTAGATATTCATCTGTCCACAGTTAGACAAACTGTCTATAAAATGTAGATGATTTAGTACTATAGGTACTCTCACTAGAAGTGGCCATTAGATATTCATCTGTCCACAGTTAGACAAACTGTCTATAAAATGTAGATGATTTAGTACTATAGGTACTCTCACTAGAAGTGGCCATTAGATATTCATCTGTCCACAGTTAGACAAACTGTCTATAAAATGTAGATGATTTAGTACTATAGGTACTCACTAGAAGTGGCCATTAGATATTCATCTGTCCACAGTTAAACAAACTGTCTATAAATGTAGATGATTTAGTACTATAGGTACTCTCACTAGAAGTGGCCGTTAGATATTCATCTGTCCACAGTTAAACAAACTGTCTATAAATGGAGATGATTTAGTACTATAGGTACTCTCACTAGAAGTGGCCGTTAGATATTCATCTGTCCACAGTTAGACAAACTGTCTATAAATGGAGATGATTTAGTACTATAGGTACTCTCTCTAGAAGTGACCGTTAGATATTCATCTGTGCAGTTAGACAAACTGTCTATAAATGGAGATGATTTAGTACTATAGGTACTCTCACTAGAAGTGACCGTTAGATATTCATCTGTCCACAGTGAGACAAACTGTCTATAAATGTAGATGATTTAGTACTATAGGTACTCTCTCTAGAAGTGGCCGTTAGATATTCATCTGTGCACAGTTAGACAAACTGTCTATAAATGGAGGTGATTTAGTACTATAGGTACTCTCACTAGAAGTGACCGTTAGATATTCATCTGTCCACAGTTAAACAAACTGTCTATAAATGTAGATGATTTAGTACTATAGGCACTCTCACTAGAAGTGGCCGTTAGATATTCATCTGTCCACAGTGAGACAAACTGTCTATAAATGGAGATGATTTAGTACTATAGGTACTCTCACTAGAAGTGGCCGTTAGATATTCATCTGTCCACAGTGAGACAAACTGTCTATAAATGGAGGTGATTTAGTACTATAGGTACTCACTAGAAGTGGCCGTTAGATATTCATCTGTCCACAGTTAGACAAACTGTCTATAAATGTAGATGATTTAGTACTATAGGTACTCTCTCTAGAAGTGGCCGTTAGATATTCATCTGTTCACAGTTAGACAAACTGTCTATAAATGGAGATGATTTAGTACTATAGGTACTCTCTCTAGAAGTGGCCGTTAGATATTCATCTGTTCACAGTTAGACAAACTGTCTATAAATGGAGATGATTTAGTACTATAGGTACTCTCACTAGAAGTGGCCGTTAGATATTCATCTGTCCACAGTTAGACAAACTGTCTATAAATGGAGATGATTTAGTACTATAGGTACTCTCACTAGAAGTGGCCGTTAGATATTCATCTGTCCACAGTTAGACAAACTGTCTATAAATGTAGATGATTTAGTACTATAGGTACTCTCACTAGAAGTGGCCGTTAGATATTCATCTGTCCACAGTTAGACAAACTGTCTATAAATGAAGATGATTTAGTACTATAGGTACTCTCACTAGAAGTGGCCGTTAGATATTCATCTGTGCACAGTTAGACAAACTGTCTATAAATGGAGATGATTTAGTACTATAGGTACTCTCACTAGAAGTGGCCGTTAGATATTCATCTGTCCACAGTTAGACAAACTGTCTATAAATGGAGATGATTTAGTACTATAGGTACTCTCACTAGAAGTGGCCGTTAGATATTCATCTGTCCACAGTGAGACAAACTGTCTATAAATGGAGATGATTTAGTACTATAGGTACTCTCACTAGAAGTGGCCGTTAGATATTCATCTGTCCACAGTGAGACAAACTGTCTATAAATGTAGATGATTTAGTACTATAGGTACTCTCTCTAGAAGTGGCCGTTAGATATTCATCTGTCCACAGTTAGACAAACTGTCTATAAATGTAGATGATTTAGTACTATAGGTACTCTCTCTAGAAGTGGCCGTTAGATATTCATCTGTTCACAGTTAGACAAACTGTCTATAAATGTAGATGATTTAGTACTATAGGTACTCTCTCTAGAAGTGGCCGTTAGATATTCATCTGTTCACAGTTAGACAAACTGTCTATAAATGGAGATGATTTAGTACTATAGGTACTCTCACTAGAAGTGGCCGTTAGATATTCATCTGTCCACAGTTAGACAAACTGTCTATAAATGGAGATGATTTAGTACTATAGGTACTCTCTCTAGAAGTGGCCGTTAGATATTCATCTGTGCACAGTTAGACAAACTGTCTATAAATGGAGATGATTTAGTACTATAGGTACTCTCACTAGAAGTGGCCGTTAGATATTCATCTGTCCACAGTTAGACAAACTGTTTATAAATGGAGATGATTTAGTACTATAGGTACTCTCACTAGAAGTGACCGTTAGATATTCATCTGTCCACAGTTAGACAAACTGTCTATAAATGGAGATGATTTAGTACTATAGGTACTCTCTCTAGAAGTGGCCGTCCAGCCAAGATGACTCAAAGGGAACACCGCAGAATGATCAATGAGGTAATAAAGTACACTAGTGACAGATAAAGACTTGAAGGAATCATTGGAACTGGTTAACATCTGTTCATGAGTCTACTATACAGAAAACATTAAACAGGTGTTCATAGCAGGACATCATGAAGGAAGCTGCTGCTTTCCAACAAAAACATTATTGTGCTCCTGAAGTTTGTCCAAGACCACCACTTTTTCCACAGCACTGTGAATGTTTAATGGGATGTGTTGAATAAAGACATTATAAATGTTTGTGTTGTTAGCATAAGCACATTGTATTTGTCTATATTTGTGACTTTGATGAATATGAGATCAAATTTGATAAACAATGCAGAAAACCAGCTAATCCTAAAGGGTTCACATACGTTTTCTTGCAACCAAAAATGGTCACCCACATCATTTTTCAGATGTTTCACAATTTAAAATAAATCAGTTTTAATCATATATGATGTGACAAATGTATCAAGGTTACTAATCTAATATAAAGCCCATATGTTGAGTGCATGATAACATGAAACATATGATTAAAAGCTACACTAAATTCTGACCGGTTGTTCAGCAAACACAAATATTTATAGGATTGCAATCAGTCAGTGTAAACATGAGAACAGCATATTAATCTGGCAAATTTAGCGCTTCAATTATCCCTTTAGAGCCTCGAGTCTTTAAGAGATTTGTGTGACGCAAGTGTGTCCTAACATGACCCCAAACCAAGTACATACTTCATGAGGAGAGCACTACAGTATCAAGGGAGGATACAATGACATAAAATGGCGTCGTTGGTACCACAAACCCATCTGTTTAGCCTCATACATTGAAACATTGTCAGCAATATTAGCCAAAAAATGCACCAGAATTCTCACTAATTTCTTTGATGTTGTTTGTGCAGCTATTATTTCAAATAAGCTGCTACTTTGTTGCATGCTGGTCTCTTGTTGTACTATCATTACATGGACAGACAGTGAATGAGTTTGTGTTCTTGTCGTTCACACTGACCTGGTTTAAACTGGATTCTGACTCCTGCATCATTCTGAATCTTCTTAATCATCTCTCCATTTCTGCCAATGACGATACCCACTGCAAACCTGGGCACTGCCACCTGCGTGTGATGATGATAATAATAAAAGATCATAATTATTTCATTTAACCATTATGTTGCATTTTCGGTCATTTTGACCCAGACAACTTGTTTTTTCTTCTTATAGAGCATCTATTATGGTTTTTAAACATGCCTAATTTTGTTTTAAATGTCTCATACAATAGATTTACATGCACCCAAGCTGAAAAATAAACACTTTAATTTGCTCATCATTCAAAATGGCAGCGTTACCATTTTTCCCCACAGAGTCAAAAACGACTCATTCAATGAATGAACGCTTTAGAACGGACCATTCTAAACTCCTCCATTCAGAGAGCATACTCTGCTCTGATTGGTCAGATGTCTCCAGTCTGTTGTGATTGGTCCACCGTTTAGTGTTTGAGGGCGGGTCAAAGCTGTTCGCAAGCAGCCAATGAAGACCAGAGGCAGGTTTTGTGTTACCAAATTACACAGGTTAGTACAGGACGAACGAAGACTCGTTTCAGGTGTTCAGAATCTATTTTCTTTCTTTCTTTTGGGAGTCAATAACTCCATTTGGTTCTGCATTTAGATTTTTTAAACTTTGCAACTATTCACAAATAGCTCTATAACACACTACATGAAAGGTCATATTTGAAAAACCATAATAGGTGGTCTTCTTTTTTTTTTTTACTTAATCCAATTGAAATAAAATTCCATGACTTTGGTCCAGATTTTTGTGTGTGTGCTTTCAGATTCCATATGTGAACATTTTCTTTACATTTTGGGGGTTTTATTTAACTTTGTTACACTTGTGATCCTGATCAAAAATGACCAGCCACTGGAAATGAATGGATTCAACCACAAAATAAAGAAATATTAAGTGTTCAGGAGCAACACAATCCTTTAGATGAACACATATGTGGATGTGTGTTTGCACATGCATAGACCTCGAGACATGTGCACACAAACGCACTCACGTGCACACACACTCAGACAGACAGACACTCACGCGAATGCAGACACACAGACACAGGCACTTGCGCACAGACGCACACACACGAGCGCACAGACGCACACACACGAGCGCACAGACGCACGCAGACACACACACACGAGCGCACGCACGCAGACAGACACACATGCAGACAGACACACGCGCACACACGCAGACAGACACGCACGCACACATGCAGACAGACACGCACGCAGACACACACTGTACACACACGCACTGACAGACACTCTGTAGCGCTCACGTGAACACTCGTACAGGCGTGCACTCTGCTGTAAGTGATGATGTCATTGTCCATGTTATGTTTGTTTCAGGAAGTATTAAGGAACAACGTGACAGTCACTCCTGTTTATTATATTGATGTGTATGTGGGAATTTCATACACTAAATCTCACTGCAGTTTGACCTCTGAGTGAAACAAATCTGCTCATTCTTTCTATAAACTGAGAAATGCAATTACCCTGCCTCCTTGATTGACTCGTTTATGTGTGTTTTGATACACATATTTAGTCAATGTATTAAATACAATTAGTTTACAAGAGATGCATGAAACTATGAGTGAACTACTGTTATCTGTAAAGTGCACTACACATTTATAACATTTATTTTGTATGAAGTAAATTAGGTAAACATGGATTATTATAAACAGTGAAGACCAGTGAACATGTTGTACAGAGAGAGGGGAGAGAGAAAATGACGGAAGGTTCGCACATCCTCCGTAAGCAGTGCGCTTTTGTTTCGACGCCCATATTAACAGATTTCACCGTTCACACAGCAAGCGTGAGTCACGAGATGACGCGTCCCAGAAGCGGATAGTTTCGCCATTGAGCCTATTTTTATCCCATTGTTAACTAATTCATATGCAGAGGTGCTGCTGATCATTACATCAGATATTGCCTTTGATTGAAAAACCTTTATATTTTTCGTCACATTTACCTAGATCATTTTGACTGATAGAAAATAAATTTTAACTAAATGTAATTTTATTGATGAAAAGAATTTAGCCTAACGTAGCTTTGATTTTAGGCCAGATTTGACTTTACCTAACCTGAGAATAATAAAAATAATGTAAAAAGGTGTTCGATTGATGAGATTCCTCCAGTAGGATTCCTTATTATTATTATTCCTTTAGCTCTAAATTACCCAATAACTCAAGATCTCCTTGGTAAAAGGTTTTGAAATTTGGCACATTGATTCTACAGGCCACGAGTAACTACTACTCCAAAAATGGCCCACGTGAGCCTATAGGTGGCGCTATAGGCCATTTTTCAAAGTGATACAATTTCATGTAGTTTTGGACAAATTGGTATTGTACAGGAAAATCCATCATGGCAAATTTTATAGAAGCATTTTTGTTCCTCATGATGTTGGAGACAATGTTATGGGGTGGAAATGGCATCACGTTGAAAAATGGCCTGTAGCGCCACCTATAGGCTCACGTGGGCCATTTTTGGAGTAGTAGTTACTCGTGGCCTGTAGAATCAATGTGCCAAATTTCAAAACCTTTTACCAAGGAGATCTTGAGTTATTGGGTAATTTAGAGCTACAGGAATAATAATAATAATAATAATAATAATAATAATAATAATAATAATAATAATAGAGGAATCCTACCGTAAGAATCCTAATAATGACATGAATGAATAACCACTTGTTTAATCTCTACTCCTCCTGAACCATAGCTCCAAATGGCTTAAAGCTCAGTATATATGTATACTGAGCTTTAAGCCCAGTATACTTTTTTCCAACCAAACAGGCTTCAAGATGACATCACTCTGAAGCACTGTGCCAAATTACACCTCGATATGCCAAAAGATGACGGAATTACCGGTTACTATTATTTATCACCAACGCTAAAATAATGCTTTAAAAATACGCTAGTCATAAAACCGATACTTTGATTCAGTCACTAGCTCATATGAAGACTCCAGCCATGTTTAATAGGAAATTAAATGTTGTGTACATGTGAAGTACATGTCTCCACAAGTGTCTATTTTTACATAATTTGCAGTTTTGAGGAATCTGCGTCGCTGATCGCAGCTTTAATTATTCCTGTTTGTGTCCCAACTAGCCCGCTATGAGCTCATTTCAATTATTTATGCTCATAATTAAAAAAAAAAAAAAGTTTATAAAACGATCTAATGCGATATCTTATGATCATATATGCAATATTAGGCATTTATAAACGATCGTATGGGCCGGTCATTTTTGACCGGGAACACAAAATGTGTTTGGTGCACAAATACGAACACCACAAGGGTTAGCATGGATGGATTTTCTGTGTTCTTACATCAATGCTGCTGCCCAGTCTAGAGCCGAAGTCACTGCGAGCTCCTCTGAAATCACCCTGATCTTTATCCCTGATGATTTCGGCCACCAGCTCTCGTGCTTGCTGTACCAAACAAACCGCCAATAAGAGATTGGTCACATTAAGATGTTTTAACATTGTGACATCATTATCATGGCAATTACACATTCCTCAATACATTTAATGAGATTCAACCCATTGAAGAGACTGACCTGAACTTTATAAGGGTCTCCAGTGATTCTGAGAGGTTTGTCTGATCCGGTGGGCATCGGGTCGTCCTGAATCATAATCATCTTCACTCCTGTTCTCTCCTGTGCCGCACAAGTACAGGGACATGTTACGTAAATTAAAGTACATGTACACATGGCACTAAAATGTGTCTCCTGTGACCACTTGTGTTTAGATTGAGGGAAGGGTCTCTGTTTCATGATGACGTACATTAATATCTCTAGCATATGACTGTAATGATGTTTTTTTTAATGTTGTTAATGGAATATATTAGACATTTACTGAGAAATTAATCATTTTATATTAGGGAGTCCATGGATTGGCAAAGGGTCTTAAAACCTATATGACAACTTTTGGAATATAAAAGTATGGCACGCTTTTGCATAGTATACCACGACTATACGATGACATAATTAGTTAACCCTCTAATTACTGAAGGTGTTTTTAAATATTTCGTGTTTCAGCATACCCAAAATAAAAGGCTATAAAAATAACTTGCAACACACATGCATGCACACACACGCGCACACACACGCGCATGCGCACACACGCGCACCCATGCATGCACACACCCCCACCCGTCCGCATGCGCGAGCACACACCCACCCGCGCACCCCCACCCGAGGGTAAAGTGTTTAGTATCATTGCAAAGAAAACTTTAATGATATAGATTATTATAAATCTGAGACTCTCAGCCTAACAAACTGCAATTTTTACTTATATATATATATATATATATATAATCACGAATATTTCATATTTAGCCCAAAATCTTTGATGTGTGTATTTTGGACCCATTGTTTTGCAATAAAATGCACGTCCAAGTGTTGATAACTGTTCTCCAGGGAACATATTGAAAGTGAAAAGTAGTGACATGGCAATCCTACAAAATAATAAACCAACCTGCAGTTGCTTGATGGTGTCTCCTCCCTTCCCGATGACCAGACCAACTTTACTGGCAGGAATCAAGATCTCCTGGACAGAGCTGTTCCCATCCATCGGAGTATGGAAGCCCGGTCCGTTCCGACACCGGTCCACGATCTGACCCAACAACCTCTTGGCTTGCCTGATGGACAGAATAAACAGAGACGACATGAAGTACAGAAGACGAATCCAGACTAGAGAATTAATTTACACTCATATAGTGTCAATCAAGCATTTAGATGTCACACACTGAAGCAGACGGTGTTCATGTGTGAAGTGTTTGTCTTGTGCCTGTAGTGCGAGTGAAAGGGTGACTAAGGGCAGTATATACTTACTCAATACTCTCTGGGGTTCCAGTCAAGGTGCAAGGCCGATCCATCATACCTCCACTGTCTGTGGGGACACAACATATCGCAAACAAATGAAAACAAATTCCAAACAACCCAAAAAGTGCTCAACACAAACTATGGGCAAACGAGGAGCTGGTGTTGACCGGTCTTTCAGCTCCAGGGTTCAACATCACACGCACAGTATTGAGTCAGTTCCTAGTGGCCGTTTTGCTAATTAATTTCATTTACGGTGATGGATTTCGCTCACCTGACTGATGTGACGTCAACTATTGAAGATCTACTTGACGTTGACCGATATCATGGGGTTATGTCATGAGGACTCAAATTTTCCTTGATATTTTGACATTAAAAGGTCTATTACAAAAACACTGTAAAATCAGAAGTCATTTGTCCTGGACATCCAGGACATGGCAAAGAATGTCACGCTCATGCACTAATGCACTACACATCGAATCCAAGCTGCGAAATGCCTTTTCTTCCGCAACTATCCCACGTCACTTTTGCATCACACCCTTGGCCCCGCCCACTGGTGCTTCAGTGCGTAAACTGAGAGAGGACGAACAAGGCCTACAGTGGCATAACTATTCCTGAACACCGAAGGGGACCTATCTGGACTATTTTAAATTATTTGCGTCTTCAAACGAGCACAAACGTCTTTGACCACTTGATGCATATCTTGCGATACTTAAAAAAAAATGTAAAATAAATATAAATAAATTGCGGTGTCAAGGTACAACTCTGTCATTAACTGCTGCCTCTTGCTGTTTTCAACTGAAACTCATGGACACATCCACGTCTGTGCTATTTTAATAGTTGGTGTATGATAACGTGGTGGATGGACGTCTTTTACCATTTAGATGCGTTTCCGCTGGGCTGAACCGTTAATCTGGCATACTGGTCATTTTCCCGGTGGGCCGACGCAGTTTGGGGCCAATCAGGTGCGGACTGGCCATCGGGAGAACCTGAGCGGGCTGGTGGGTCATCCTCGAAACGTGCCAAATGGGCAAATAAGCAAAAATGAGCCGCCGCGTTATGCAGAACTGAACACAATATGCAGGAAAGGACAGCGAAGACCCATTCTACAACTGTTGTACCAACACCCCCCCACCCCCCCTTCATCAAAGATTTGGGCCAGTTGCATTGTAAAATCCTGAGCCGATTTATCTTCCCAGTCCAGCCCTGGTTTCCGGCGATGTGCATTTCAGTGCCGGATGATACTGAAAGGTGGATGTCATTCAGGAGAGTAAATAATCACAGTGGATGAATTTGAGGTTTATAGAAGACACAAACATTGATTATGAGATATCAGTAATCGGATCAAGACCTACCAGAAGCGATCTGGATCTTACAGTTGGATTCCAGCTGAATTCTTGTTATCTGTTCACCACCCCGACCAATTACTGAGAAGAGAAATCAAGAGTTACACGTCCATCACGATGAGAAACATATCAAACCACCATCAAAACAATCTGAACTAAATAGTGAAATGAATCCAATCGCTTCACTATCTCATGTGGAGCACAAAAGGAGATGTTTAGCAGAATGTTAACGCCGTTCTTTTCCATTCAATTGAACTGTAAAGTGAATGGTGACCAATGGACATTCCAAGTGAAGGGTTTGGAATGACACGAGGGTGAGAAAATTACAGAACTTTCATTTTTTGGGGAACTATATCTTTAAAAAACTGCCAGTTTAACCCTATAAAGCCACTTCTATCAAATATGACGGCTCTCGTTTCAGTCGCTGTTCAAGCTGACGAGCCAATCAACCTATAGTATGTCAGTTTCACATGTTTATGGCGCCATCTAGTGGTTATTAGTGAAAAGTGGCTTCAATGTTTATATCGATCTATTTAAAATGCTTGTGTGGAAAGTGACTTATGTTGGGATAAAAATAACAGTAATGATTATATTGTTACTGATATATTAAAATGAGTATTTGCTGAATATAAACAACTTGTGCTTGATTCAAATATTGTATATTATTATATTGAAAATGCATGTTGAAATCCATGTATTAAATATGATAAAACAGACTTTTGATGAATATTTCTCAATCTCCATTACATTACATTCATGCACACCACAAAACACATCACAGAGCATCTGACATATACTTTCTATAAGAGATATTTAAAGTGTGTATTTTCATATATGCAGCATGCTTTATCTTTTCTGCTGATTTTACTGCAACTTTATCAGACGTTTTTGTTTTTTTAAAGCTACACTAACTTTTGGCGTCTTGTGGAAGAACATTGTTTTGGTAATGACGTATGTTGTGCTTCCGGTCTGCACCTCTGCGCTGATGACTGCAGATCGAGGGTTATTGTTTTTAATTAACAACTTAACGACTTTAAAGAACAGAAAAGGTATGAAAAGAGACATTATTCAATGACAAATGAAGTATGGAGTAAAAAAACGATCTTGGGATTTAAGTCCTATTTAATATGATTATGAACATAACCCTGTAAAGCCTGACATATGACATTTAAACCGTTTTAGTAGCATTTAGACAAACTATAAAAAGAAATCGTTAAAAATGTTCAGTTTCGTGCAGGATGTTTGTTATGTAAGTTTTTGTACAGGGGTAAATTTTGGGGTATTATCGGAGGACTCTCTGGGCTTTTCAGAGACATCAAACAACTGAAATCTATCACAGTATGAAAATATTCTTTATTCAATAAACATTTATCATATGTATTTTATGCACCAAACACTATATTGACAATTAAAAAAGGGAAATTGTAAAAGTGTTTTCGCTGGATCTCATGATCTTATAGTGATGACATCATCATAACAGCTTATTGAGATCTTTATAATGACAGAGCGGCTGCATATATGAAATACACATAATTATTAGTTCACACTTTAAATATCTCTTATAGAAAGTATATGTCAGATGCTCTGTGATGTGTTTTGTGGTGTGCATGAATGTAACGTGATGGAGATTGAGAAATATTCCTCAAAAGTCTGTTTTATCATATTTAAAACATGGATTTCAACATGCATTTTCAATATAATAATATACAATATTTGAATCAAGCACAAGTTGCTTATATTCACCAAATGCTCATTTTAAAATAGCAGTAACAATATAATCATTACTGTCACTTTTACTGTATTAAAATAAGCTGTTATCCCAACATAAGTATGATCCCAACATATAATTTGTATGATTTACAAGTAATTAAATTGATATGTAGAACGTTTGCTAAATAGGTACTGTCCCTTTAAGACTGTCTGTATCCATGTTTGATTAGATTTAAATGTGTCTTTTTATTGTTTTTAACTAACAACTGACTTTAAAGAACAGAAAAGATGTGAAAAGAGACATTCAATGACAAATGGATTGCAAGGGTTGCGTATGGAGTAAAAAAACGATCTTGGGATCTCAGAATCAATATTTTGTCCCATATATAAATTTAATATAAATATGAACATAACCCTGTAAAGCCTGACATAAGATTTTTTACATTCAAACTGTTTTTAGTACCATTAGACAAACTATAAAACTTTTTATGATCATATTTAATGCTTTAGGCTTTAAAGGTGAAATGATGCATGTAAACACTAAACATGCAATAAAGTCAACGGTAACTCAGATAACCACTCTGTACAATTGTGATGAGAAGAATATAATCCCAGAATGCCGTTCTGAGACGCAGGTTGGCGCTGTTTTGGCAGCACGAGGGGGACCTACACTATATTAGGCAGGTGCTTTTAAAGTTGTGGCTGATCGGTGTGCATGTATTTGCAATATGTGCAATTATTCTAAAACATTTGTTGATCGAAAACACTCAATATAAAAAAAAAAAAAAAAAACTCAAGCTAAAATGTGCACAATATCATGAAAAACTAATGAAAACTATAAAAATTTATATTTTCAAATTGTCCCTAGAAGGTCAGACAGTCTCTCTATAATTAAGAGCATTAGTTTGGAGGTCCATCCTATATTATTTGATCATAAAGCGGTGTTAATTTAAACAAAATAATAAAACGTGTAAATAAAAAGTGATTGCTTGAATCGACTCACTGAATCCAACCATCTTATCAGGCACTTTGTAGTCTTCCGTTACTATAGCCCTAAACAAACAAAGAACAGTCATTTTAAGTGAGCATATAATTGATTATTTTATTGAGGAAAAGTCACACAATCTTATCTTAAATGAATAAAAGTTCTCACCTTTGATGTACCATTGCACCGAGCTGGTTAGCCACTTAGAAATGGAAGAGGAAGAACATTAATATTTATGCCACATAATATTCCATCAACAAAACAAACAGCCAAATCTGAAAAACCACCATCGAATTACCCTCCATGTCTGAAGCAGCTTTTCATCCGCACTCATCTCAATATTACAAACAGCAGACCAAAAGCACGACAATTTACATTTGGCCAAACTTATCGTCAAACTTTAGCAAATGTAACGTTCTTAAACCTTTCGTTAAATATCTAGGTGTTCAGAAGGACAATCATAAATATATTAAAACATTTAAAATGTCATGCAGAACAAGATTTCTAACAAAAAACATAAATATCCCAATTAAGGGATACAAATTTTTTTTACAATATAGATACATGATGATACTCTCAAAATATACGTGCACTTGTATAATGTCTGATTTGCATATATATATATATATTTACACACATACATACACACTCACCTAAAGGATTATTAGGAACACCTGTTCAATTTCTCATTAATGCAATTATCTAATCAACCAATCACATGGCAGTTGCTTCAATGCATTTAGGGGTGTGGTCCTGGTCAAGACAATCTCCTGAACTCCAAACTGAATGTCAGAATGGGAAAGAAAGGTGATTTAAGCAATTTTGAGCGTGGCATGGTTGTTGGTGCCAGACGGGCCGGTCTGAGTATTTCACAATCTGCTCAGTTACTGGGATTTTCACGCACAACCATTTCTAGGGTTTACAAAGAATGGTGTGAAAAGGGAAAAACATCCAGTATGCGGCAGTCCTGTGGGCTGAAAATGCCTTGTTGATGCTAGAGGTCAGAGGAGAATGGGCCGACTGATTCAAGCTGATAGAAGAGCAACTTTGCCTGAAATAACCACTCGTTACAACCGAGGTATGCAGCAAAGCATTTGTGAAGCCACAACATGCACAACCTTGAGGCGGATGGGCTACAACAGCAGAAGGCCCCACCGGTACCACTCATCTCCACTACAAATAGGAAAAAGAGGCTACAATTAGCAAGAGCTCACCAAAATTGGACAGTTGAAGACTGGAAAAATGTTGCCTGGTCTGATGAGTCTCGATTTCTGTTGAGACATTCAGATGGTAGAGTCAGAATTTGGCGTAAACAGAATGAGAACATGGATCCATCATGCCTTGTTACCACTGTGCAGGCTGGTGGTGGTGGTGTAATGGTGTGGGGGATGTTTTCTTGGCACACTTTAGGCCCCTTAGTGCCAATTGGGCATGGTTTAAATGCCACGGCCTACCTGAGCATTGTTTCTGACCATGTCCATCCCTTTATGGCCACCATGTACCCATCCTCTGATGGCTACTTCCAGCAGGATAATGCACCATGTCACAAAGCTCGAATCATTTCAAATTGGTTTCTTGAACATGACAATGAGTTCACTGTACTAAAATGGCCCCCACAGTCACCAGATCTCAACCCAATAGAGCATCTTTGGGATGTGGTGGAACGGGAGCTTCGTGCCCTGGATGTGCATCCCACAAATCTCCATCAACTGCAAGATGCTATCCTATCAATATGGGCCAACATTTCTAAAGAATGCTTTCAGCACCTTGAATCAATGCCACGTAGAATTAAGGCAGTTCTGAAGGCGAAAGGGGGTCAAACACAGTATGTGTTCCTAATAATCCTTTAGGTGAGTGTATATCTCTGTGTGAATAAGAGGGCTCCGAAAAACTGCTTTTGATTTGTTCTCAATCATGGCAACTGTATCATTGAACGTTTAGATACGACAAAGCGATCATAAGTTACAACACCGCTAAAATTAGTGTCCAAAAATGTCTACAAACAAATAAAACATAATTGTACCAGATAATACCCGAAAACGCTGGAATATTTACTATAAACAAGCCTGAAATACGCTGAGGACTTGACTCCGTTACAATGCTCTATAATGTAAAGTATTTACCAAATTAAGCTTTTCATAGCGCATATATATGTTCACCAGATGAAGAGTTGTGTGTGTGTGTGTGTGTGTATATACGTACAATATATAGTGCTGGGTACTGGCAGATTGCATGTAATCTAGATTATGTAATCAGATAACCGAAAGCAAGTACTTGTAATTGGATTAAAAGTAAATGTAGTAAAAATATGTCGTAATCGGACTACAATTACTTTTCGGATTGCAGTAAACAACACATCCAACTGTGTGTGTGTGTTAAGAAACGTCAGAATGAAATTGTACTGTTATTTTTACCTTTTTAAATTCTTTTATATTTTTCACTCTAAATCAATTGCATGCTTTTTTTACATTTTTATTTATCTCCCGGATTTGGAACGCCCAATTCCCAATGCGCTCCAAGTCCTCGTGGTGGTGTAATGACTCGCCTCAATACGGGTGGCGGAGGACGAATCTCAGTTGCCTCCGCGTCTGATACAGTCAATCCGCGCATCTTATCACGTGACTTGAGTGCTTTACCGCGGAGACGTAGCGCGTGTGGAGGCGTCACGCTATCCTCCGTGGCATCCATGCACAACTCACCACACGCCCCACCGAGAGCGAGAACCACATTATAGTGACCACGAGGACGTTACCCCATGTGACTCTACCCTCCCTAGCAACCGGGCCAATTTGGTTACCCCATGTGACTCTACCCTCCCTAGCAACCGGGCCAATTTGGTTACCCCATGTGACTCTACCATCCCTAGCAACCGGGCCAATTTGGTTACCCCATGTGACTCTACCCTCCCTAGCAACCGGGCCAATTTGGTTACTCCAAGTGACTCTACCCTCCCTAGCAACCGGGCCAATTTGGTTACTCCAAGTGACTCTACCCTCCCTAGCAACCGGGCCAATTTGGTTACCCCATGTGACTCTACCCTCCCTAGCAACCGGGCCAATTTGGTTACCCCATGTGACTCTACCCTCCCTAGCAACCGGGCCAATTTGGTTACCCCATGTGACTCTACCCTCCCTAGCAACCGGGCCAATTTGGTTACCCCATGTGACTCTACCATCCCTAGCAACCGGGCCAATTTGGTTATCCCATGTGACTCTACCCTCCCTAGCAACCGGGCCAATTTAGTTACTCCAAGTGACTCTACCCTCCCTAGCAACCGGGCCAATTTGGTTACCCCATGTGACTCTACCCTCCCTAGCAACCGGGGCAATTTGGTTACCCCATGTGTCTCTACCCTCCCTAGCAACCGGGCCAATTTGGTTACCCCATGTGTCTACCCTCCCTAGCAACCAGGCCAATTTGGTTACCCCATGTGACTCTACCCTCCCTAGCAACCGGCCAATTTGGTTGCTAAGGAGACCTGACTAAAGTCACTCACCACACCCTGGATTCAATCTCACGACTCCAGCGGTGATAGTCAACGTCAATACTCGCTGAGATACACAGACTGCTCATTAATGTTCGTAATGTTGCATTTGTTTTATGCACTAAAAATTGTAACATTAAATGCACTTTTAAACATTATCATAAGGAGATATTTTTTAGGGCTCCTTGTTAGCAATAAAAAAAAATATATATTTTTCTGCCTCTTTGTATTAGTGTCTTATTGATACAAGATTATCCAACTCAAATGCAAGAGACATCAAATAAGAGTTAGGTTGGAAGTAATCTTATAGTAATCCAATTAGATAACCCTCAAAATGTAATCTGCCAGATTACATTACTCAGATTACATTGTATACTTTTATGCAAACTCATGAGTGGTGAAAAAGGTGAGAAATTCATAGCAGGTGTTTAATTGTTTCAGTTGATTTTTTTTTATGTATCTAAAGCTTTAAAAGTGTTTAAGCTTAAAATAACCCTTTCAAATAACCTCTTAAAACTCAAAGGGGGGGGATATAATCGCGAAAAAGTTTACACTTAAAATATTAAAGTTTCCGTATACATACAAGGTATAATTTGAAATCTTACAATCTGAACTTTTCAGTGATAAGTAACAAATGTAGAATTGATGGTTAACAAAATAAGGCCTCAAAACATTTGCAGTGAAACGTAGCGCCCTCTAGAGGTAGTGGGGCAGAAATATTTATGTAAAAATAAAACTGTCACCTAGCACCAAAATGGACAAGTCATATATCAAATGAAAGATCTCATACTCAGGAATGTGACTATATAGTTCATTTTGTTGCGCTAATACAGGGGTGCCAATACGTCGATCGCAAAGGCAATGCTGGTAGATCACACAAAATTTAAATGTACTTTCGTTAAATTTTAATAAAAATAAATATATTGTCTTTCCTTTTAGTTTCTGTCCGACTTGCACTTGACGAGTAAATATTGACCAGGCGAGGTTGTTTATTCAGTTGCCATGACAACTGAATAAACATCCGAGGACTTCTGAGAACAGAAAAAAGACTGTTTTGCCTAATCCAGGCAGTAGTTATCGCAATTTCGCGCGCTGTTCTCAGAAGTCCTTGGAAGGCGCGTATGCGCAAACCTAGTTGTCATGGCAACTGAATAAACAAAACATGGCCTGGTCAATATTTACTGGTAAATGCCCTGACTATTGTAATCTATTGTGCTGTAGGTGTTTTGGGTTTAGTGTTAAAACTGAATGATATCAACATTGAACATTATTATATATTTGTTTATTAATTAGAAGATGAATTCCATGTAGGGATACATGCAGTAGTCCCAACAAGCTTTTTCTTATTTTAAATGAAACTGTTTTTTTAGTTGGTAGATCTTATTGAGTTGGTCATTTAAAAGTAGATCATCACACAAAAAAGTGTGGGCACCCCTGGTCTAATACAACAGTTCTACATTTTCCAAAAGAATCACAAAGTGACTGTAAGACAACAAATACAAACGTCTGTTTTAAGCTCCGATAACAGCTGCTGTACGCCCCAAGTAGCCAAAAACTCTACATCTGCTTTTACCTTGGGGTGTTCTCTAAAATATGAGCCATTGTTTACATGTCTAATCCAATGTTATATCTTCGATGCCCAGAACAAAATATGCCATCCAGAAGGAAAAGTATGCAAAACAAACAATAAATATGTTTGCGACTACTGATGACAAAATGTTATATGTCATCTCAACTTTCTAATGACCCCTAGATTGAGCTTGTAGTCCACTCAGAGGCCGAGATATTCAATGAAATAATGAGGGTGTTGCTTGAACTGAACATTAGACTGAATGTCTATGGACGAGCACATCTGTGGTAAGTTAGAGCGCCCCCTACAGTTCACATCTGTGAGGGGTATAATGTGTTAGAGCGCCCCCTACAGTTCACATCTGTGAGGGGTAAAATGTGTTAGAGCGCCCCTACAGTTCACATCTGTGAGGGGTATAATGTGTTAGAGCGCCCTACAGTTCACATCTGTGAGGGGTATAATGTGTTAGAGCCTCCCACAGTTCACATCTGTGAGGGGTATAATGTGTTAGACAGCCCCCTACAGTTCACATCTGTGAGGGGTATAATGTGTTAGAGCTCCCCTACAGTTCACATCTGTGAGGGGTATAATGTGTTAGAGCTCCCTACAGTTCACATCTGTGAGGGGTATAATGTGTTAGAGCGCCCCTACAGTTCACATCTGTGAGGAGTATAATGTGTTAGAGCGTCCCCTACAGTTCACATCTGTGAGGGGTAAAATGTGTTAGAGCTCCCTACAGTTCACATCTGTGAGGGGTATAATGTGTTAGAGCGCCCCTACAGTTCACATCTGTGACGGGTATAATGTGTTAGAGCGCCCTACAGTTCACATCTGTGAGGGGTAAAATGTGTTAGAGCGCCCCTACAGTTCACATCTGTGAGGGGTATAATGTGTTAGAGCGCCCCTACAGTTCACATCTGTGAGGAGTATAATGTGTTAGAGCTCCCTACAGTTCACATCTGTGAGGGGTATAATGTGTTAGAGCGCCCCTACAGTTCACATCTGTGAGGGGTATAATGTGTTAGAGCCCCCTACAGTTCACATCTGTGAGGAGTATAATGTGTTAGAGCTCCCCTACAGTTCACATCTGTGAGGGGTATAATGTGTTAGAGCTCCCCTACAGTTCACATCTGTGAGGGGTATAATGTGTTAGAGCCCCTACAGTTCACATCTGTGAGGAGTATAATGTGTTAGAGCCCTCTACAGTTCACATCTGTGAGGAGTATAATGTGTTAGAGCGCCCCCTACAGTTCACATCTGTGAGGGGTATAATGTGTTAGAGCGCCCCCTACAGTTCACATCTGTGAGGAGTATAATGTGTTAGAGCGCCCCCTACAGTTCACATCTGTGAGGGGTATAATGTGTTAGAGCGCCCCCTACAGTTCACATCTGTACATTGTGATGGAATGTGACAGAGAAAAAATATTTTTCTAGTGCTTTCTGCCACCTAGTGGAATAAAATGAGACTTTTCAAAGAGAGGTAGAGTGAACAGAACCAGAACTATTGAAGGGATAGTTCTTCCAAAAATCATCATATTGTTCCAAACCCGTATGACCTTCCTTGGAAAACACACGATGATGTTGTTACGCAGAAATCTGACTAACATCAACTTAAAAATAATAGTGTCTTTTTGGATTGAAAGCAGAATATTGACGCTTGGGTTAAAAGCTTGTATCAAAAACAATTCCACTCCGTTACATTCGTCAATCTTACAATACTGTTAGTAAATCAAACCAGTCGTGTGTGGTATTTTTAAACACTGTACAACACCAAATCAAGACTCGAAAGACCCAAATGAGCAGCGCCACGGCGACAGAAACAAGTTTCACTTCCTGTAAGATGCGAGTCTCACAGCTCAAGGCTTTCCACTGGTTTCTCTGCGGTCGTGTTTTGAAGTATGATACTTCCACACGCAAGTGTCAATCAATGTGTCACGCTGATAACGCTGTCAAAGGTCAACGCTTCAAATAGTCCTGCATTGATTTAAACTTCACTATCTACTTATTTAACAGTCAGTGGACACGCATGCAACATTAACAGCGCTGGTAAAGTTCAAAAAGTGGCATTTTGTAATCAGAACTTATTCAGAATTATACCAAATAATATGTCTTACCTCCTTCGTCCAATGAGCGTTTCTGGCCTCCGTACCCATAGAGCGAGGCATCGATAACTGGAGAAGTGTTGTTCAGATGGGTCATCTGCTCTCCACCAATTTTACCAATCTGTAAGAGAGCAAACACGTGAGAAACATGCTTACATGCCTCGACCTGTGAACACATGAGGAAGGCATGCAGGTTTGTGCGTTTGAGGGATCAGAATACTAGTGTTTCTCAAGACTATTGATTATCACCAATGTTAAAGCTCAAATGGCATTTTTGCACCACTGTTGACCATCGACTCTAAACTAGCTTACAAAAGTATTTCAAAAGAAGAAAATAAATACACAATTAGCTTTAACAGAAACGTTTTTTTCATCACAGCTGTTTTAGATTGCGATCAAATATTTTAACTTAAAAGCAGCTTTTAATCATTTTTTAGACAATTACTTTGTAGCTCACTTTTCATAACTATCGTCCGATAACTGCTGAAGAGCTGCGCTCGCACACGGATGTCTGACAATCCAAAGCACATCTTCACAAAAGCACATTTTTACACTCTAGCATGGCCGTTCTCCATTCAAGAGTATAGCGTTTCAGAAAATTACACAAAATTGAGGCATCCAAAAGAAGTCATTTTGACATAAAAAAACACTTCCTAATGCAATGTGTCCAATTACAGGAGTCCAAAATGTTTAACCCTTTAAGCTCTAAAGATGTTTAAGGATTCCCTGTTTCAGTGGCATACCCAAAATTAAAGAGTAACTAAACCCTAAACCAACTTTTTTTAGTTAATGATCTGTAAGCATGGGGCTTTATTAGTACTGGTCATTGATTCAAGTAATTTTTTTGACATTTGTGTATAAAGTGTTTTAATTCTACAATATATGGTGTAAAAACGTCTGAGTGCTGCCCTCTTCAGGTTGAACGGTGGCTACTGCAGTTGAATTTTCCTATTGGCTGTTGCGGTACTTCGTGACGTAAGCGGTGACAGCTGACGTAAGCAGGTTCCAGCTCACCACGCCAGATTCATGTACATGTCGTCTTGCGACCGTGTGAGGAATAATAATAACAGAGTCTGACAGCAGCTGTCAATTAATCCGTCACTACGAGTCTCAGGTGCCCCCCCGCTCAGCCCCGCACTCGGTTCGTTCCCTCTATCCCCGCCGGGGTCTGCCCACTTTTCCTGCATTTTCAAATATTTCTAGTGGGTGGAGTCAGACTCTGAGCAGGTGTTTAGTTACCCTTTAAAGATTAAAGAAAAAAAATATATAATAATTTTCATTGTTACAAAAAACTTTAATGATATAGATGATACATTCGGAGACTCTTGAGCCAAAAATTAACTTTTTTCCCTTATTTTTCTGATTTGGCATTATATATCTCTGGGTGTAAATAAGGGGGCAACATAAAATGCTTGTCTTCTGATGATCATGTCTTCTGTATCTGAGGATAATATTGTGTTGATACGACAAAGCGATCAAAAGTTCCAACATTACAAATATAATGTATCATAGTGTTCAAAAACATCTCCAAACAAATAAAAGATAATAATTGTACATAAGAACTAATTACACATGCAAACACAACAATGACTAAAGGTTTGCATAGCATGCAGACATGATTTTAGTCATGAGATTTCACAGAATGAGTTTCATTCTGTGTCATTTGAGTCATCATTGAGTTTGTGTCGTGTATTTGGCGCCATCTCCTGGTGGTCATATGTAACATTGTGCTTCATGTGGATTATCTAATGATCTATACATCTGATTATCTTGTGTGTGGACTCGATTGAAAGATAAATCACAGACTCGAAATAATTTATTTTTATTATACCGGGTTGTGATGCTGCACACCTGTCCCCTAATCAGGCTAATCAAGCCCTCGAGAGGGATAAAGGCGACCGGAGGCGGAAGTTCGAGAGAGTGTGTTACGGGCAACTGCTCTGCATGCGTTTACGCTCCTGTCTTTGTTTTATTAAAAGATTATTTATATTGTCAAGCCGGTTCTCGCCGCCTCCTTTCCACTGAACTTTGTTACAATGGTGTTATTCAAGTTTAAATTTAGTTTGAATTCCCACATCGCTTTAAAGTAACGACTATTGGATCATTAAAATAACGTTAAACATTGAATTATTAAACCAACTCGCCGTGTGGACGAGTGTAAACCAGCCGCCAACCAAAGACCATTTTTGACCAAGGAAAAACACTAATAAGTAATTTGTTATGCATTATGCTAGCACATTTTTAGCATGTATTAACCCTTCGCTAGGCAATTCTAGTATGTGTTAGCATGGTGTTAACACTTTTTTAGCATGTTTTAGCACTTCGCTAGGTGATGCTAACATGTGTTAGTAAGATGCTAGCTCGTTTTTAGCATGTTTTAACAATTCGCTAGGTGATGCTAGCATGCTATACTTCGCTAGGCGATGCTAACATGTGTTAGCATGGCGCTAACACGTTTTTAACACTTCGCTAGGAGATGATAGCATGTGTTATTAAGATGCTAGCTCGTTTTTAGCATGTTTTAACACTTCGCTAGGTGATGCTAGCACGTTTTAAGCATGATTAGAACTTCGCTAGGCGATACTAACATGTGGTAACATGATGCTAGCACATTTTTAACATGTTTTAAAACTTCACTAGGCGATGCTAACATGTGTTAGCATGATGCTAGCACGTTTTTAACATGTTTTAGAACTTCGCTAGGCGATACTAACATGTGGTAGCATGATGCTTGCACGTTTTTTTGAATGTTTTAGGGTGTGGCTATGAAGATTTTAGGTCATTACTTATTGTCTGCTTGATAATATAAATCCTCTGAGGGAGAGACGCAGGGCTGTCAGGCCCTTTTTGTCTGTGTGTGTGAAACGTCAGTTGGGATTTAAATTTCTGAACATTCCGCAATGTTAAGTCAATGTACTGTACTTAAAAATGCCCAACCAGGGACAAGAGTTGAAAATTAGCATTAGCTATAAACTCCATATGCCGCGCATCAGTTACAGGCTTTGTATTGTAACTATGTTTGACTGTATGGTCCCTGTTAAATAAATAAAAAAAATAAGGGATTTTTTGGCCACTTTTTCGTCCGCTGTACACCCGATCACCCGTACACCCGATCGCTTAGAAAAGTCATAGTCAAAGACCATTTTTGACCAAGGAAAAACCCTAATAAGTACCTCAAGAGGCCATTACAAGACGACTTGATTGAAAGAGAGAGACAGGTTGGTCTCCACCTCTTCCCTCCAGCTAAACCCTCTTTCTGCTGGGAAGGAATGCCAGCTATGTGAGCGCATGGATAAACGGGTGACCCAAGGGAAAGGCTGGAGAAGGTAAACAGCAGTCAGATGGAATTCGCCAGAACAACTGTCCACTTGTTGGCCACTTGGGGGTGGACGCATATGACGGCGCACCAATGGATCGGGGTATTTCTACCATTATAGAGGGGGTAGCACAGTTGGGTGGGATTGTTTCCTCCGAGTAAACGCTCAAGGAGTGAACTCAATGTAGGTCAGAGTCCATTAATTACCTATGATGCAACAGGCATGTCAGCGTGTGCTCAGCACCCAACAAGAACCGGGCAGATACCTCCATGTTGAAGAGCAACAATGCATTTAATTATGGGAGGGTAAACGAGATTGTTTACTTTTACAACTCTATGATAGCACTCAGGGTTTATTGCTAATGAACATGGCCTATTAATAATGTTTCAACAGTGACCATTTATGCTGTAATATCATGAATCCCATGCCATTACTTTCGACATGGGTAAACTGTGATCTTCAATCCAACTCGGCCTCTGGCAATGATTACGCAACATGTTCACAAGCACGTCATTAGAAAGCAAACATCAAATAGGCACCAACTTCTGTTGCAGAATGATGCATAGCATGCTATGGATAAGTGCACTGTGACACACTGAGAAATCATGTCTTGAAGTACGCCAACACCAACCAGCGGAGATGCCAGGTTTTCCACAAACGCTATAAAACGGCCCTGTGATTCTGGAATGGAGCCCAGATCTATTCTTTTTCCCAGTCGAGTTGATAAAAGCTAAATGCACAGGGCATCCAGGCCACTTTCAAACATGAGGGTGGACAGACAGCTGAGCAGTAAGACAGCAGAGGAAAAGTTAAAGCTGGCCACAGGTGTCCGCCCTGTGCGTACAAGGCCGTGTGCGCCACATGTTACGAAATGGAGGCAATGCCACATACAGACGTACATGTGCTCTGTACAACTCTAGAAACATTTCAAAGTAGTTTGTAGTTTTAAACCAATTCTGCTCCAGTAGCATTAATAACAGCAGCAACAATAACAACAATAATAACTAGATGCTTGCCGTGGCAAAACTCGTCAAATAGCATTTCCTAACTTGTTGCTAAGCACTAAAATAATGGTCATAGAATGTTGCTAGCATGTGTTTTTCATGATGATAGCATGTAGGTTTTATCGTTTTTAGCATGTTTTAACACTTCGCTAGGCGATGCTAGCATGATGCTAGCACATTTTTAGCATGTTTTAACACTTCGCTAGACAATGCTAACATGTGTTAGCATGATGCTAGCACATTTTTAGCACCTCGCTAGGCAATTCCAATATGTGTTGAAATGGTGTTAGCATGTTTTAGCACTTCGCTAGGCGATGTTAGCATGCGTTAGTAAGATGCTAGCTCATTTTTAGCATGTTTTAGCACTTCGCTAGGCGATGCTAACGTGTGTTAGCATGATGCTAGCACATATTTAGCATGTTTTAGCACTTCGCTAGGCGATGCTAGCATGTGTTAGCATGATGCTAGCATGTTTTTAGCATGTTTTGGAACTTCCCTAGGCAATGCTAGCATGTGTTAGCATGATGCTAGCACGTTTTATTTTATGTTTTAGTGTGTGGCTATGACGATTTTAGGTCATTACTTATTCCCTGCTTGATAATATAAATCCTTTGAGGGAGAGAGAGAGGGAGAGACGCAGGGCTGTTTGGGATTTAAAATTTCTGAACATTCCGCAATGTTAAGTCAATGGGACTTTTTTGTCCACTTTTGTCCGCTGTGTGAACATCGTACACCCGATCGCTTAGAAAAGTCATAGCAGACGTGTCCTCAATAGGCCATTCGATTTGACCTCATTTGTGGGTCTACGCTAAACGGTGCAGGACGAGTTAGGTGCGAAGTTTTGTACGGAGGAAGAAGAAGAATTATAATAAGTATTTCCCTGAAATATGACCAAAATTCTAATTATATGGGTTCACAAGGTGGCAACACTCACATTTGAGCCAAAGCGTTCACAAAGAAACGCCACCAAAAACAACAACAGTGCTTAGAGCTTTACGGCGAGGTCACGTTTACCTCAACATGGTGGAAAACAGTCAATGCTGCTTGATCGTGAATTTTGCGTGATTGGGACTTTTGTAGGAGAAAAATGTCCCCTCGCTTAATTCACGTAGAGTTCAAGTTTGGTGAATATGCCCCATTGACCAATAGGAAGCTGCTTGCTTTGGCAATGACCTCAATGTGGGCGGTGCTTCGTCCACAGCTACACTGAATATTCATAATGGACAAGGATTTCATTTTGGCGCATTTTAGCGCAAGTTTCTTTTTAAAGGGGTCATGCCACACTTATTATTTTAATGTTCCTTGAGGTTCACTTATAATTTTAATAATGTTTTTTTTGCTCAGCGTTACTGGGCGGGGCTACGGAAGCTATAAGGTAAAATAGACGTTTGATACTTTGTTGTGGAGGTGGTCAGATGCAAATGTTTACCACAGTGAGACATCACAATATGGAGGAAGTGGAGTACGAGTCGTTTTGGTAGCTTTGTCAACAAATGCTCTTTTTATAGTGAGAAGGAAGTTTTGAGTTCTGAAACTTACAGTATGTTTTTATAACACAATGACCCCTTACATGTTCAAAAGATCAAAGGGACATTTGATTCTTCATGTCATGACTAACATGAAGTTGCTTGGTTTAGCAGTGACCTCAGTGTGGGCGGGGCTTCGTAATATTTACAATGGACAAGGATATTTTAGATGCACGTTTATTACCTATAACGGTGCCATAATAGTACTAAAAAAACTCAAGCTACAGAATACTGCCGGTGTAACAGTAATAATGTTTCGTTCTTCATATGGGCAAAAATAATCATCTAAAAAAATTATTATTTTTAAATCAAACATAAAACAAAGGCAATCGGAGTAAAACGCAAAATAGGTTTTTTTTTTTTGAAATGGTAATGTTATTTATTGAAGCAAAAAAGTTATCCAATACCAACCGGGCATGTGTGAAAAAGTATTTGCCCTGTGTGGAAGACAGGGGTCCCGTTACATCTGCCGTAAATCAAACACAGAATTCCACAAAAAGAACATCACACCTGCGGTCGAGCATGGCGGGGGTAGTGTGATGGTGTCGGGATGCTTTACTGCTTCAGGGCGACTTACAAAATCCTAAAGGAGAACGTCCTGTCATCCATCCGTGAGTTGAAGCTCAAGCACAACTGGATTATGCAGCAACACAATGATCCAAAGCACAGGAGTAAGTCCATCTCTGAATGACTCAAAAGAAGCTAAATTAAAGTTTTTGAGTGGCCAAGTCAAAGTCCTGACTTGAACCTGAATGAGATGCGGTGGCAGGACCTTAAACGGGCAGTTCATGCTCGAAAACCTTCCAGTGTGTCTGAACTAAAGCAGTTCTGCAAAGAGGGGTGGGCCAGAATCCCAGCACAGCGTTGTGAAAGACTGATCTCCAGTTATCGGACGCGTTTGATGCAGTTGTTGCTGCTAAAGGCGACACAACCAGCTATTAAGTTTAAGGGGGCACTTAGTTTTTCACATGGGTGATACAGGTGTTGGATAAAATTTTTGCTTCAATAAAAAAAAAAAAAAATATATATATTCGAAAACGGAATTTTGGTTGTAAACTTTGAGGGACGTAGTACCCAAGAGTGCTACAGCATATCAGCTTCGGCACAATCGGCCTCAAGGTGGCGCTATAGAGAACATGTTTACGTTTTGGCAAATAACTCCTAAACCGTCTGTCACACACTCAAGTGTCGAAGATTAACAAAATTGTCTCCGATATATCTCCGAACATATTTACGGGCAAATTGGCGTTATTTTTTTAGACATTTCCTTTGAAGCAAAGAATTGTAGGTCGTGAGTGCCCATGAAGGATACACCTCATGCATCCACCGAATTCCCATGAAAGAAGGTCGCATTCGAAGTGTCCTTCCTACTTTTCTGAAACGAGACAGCCTCGATGACATATGCGGCCGACAAATGCGACTTCCGGAGGACGCAGCCTTCTTAACGAGATACAGCCATAGACAACAGGACATTCGGAGGATGCGCGCAAAGTCACGAAAAATATCAACTACAGGGGGCACCAAGTAAAAAAAATATCCGCAAACGTATAATCAACGAACTTGAAAATTGCCATCTTGTAGGGGCCAAAGTCTAACATATCATACAATATCAGTCGGACAAATAAAAAAACATGGCCCCCAGCAGCCAATCAAAGTTCAGCAGCTAATAACATCAAATCTGAATGGCCGACCATCACAAAATTTGAGATATTTGTAGACAGTGTCAGAATGAGGCTGAGTCCCAAGTTTTATTAAAATTGGCCACAAGGTGGCGCTATAGCAAGGACATTTACGTTTTCACCAATAACTCCACAACAGTTGAATAATCTCAAAATTCATTTTTCCTCTAATTCCTTGCACCAAGACCTACAAAATGTATATCAACGTTTTATTGCATTTTATAATATGTTTACAGTATTCTAATTTTCTAAAAAGCAACTTTTTCTAAATCCTCCTAGGCCGTATATCTGTATATCACAAAATTGGTGTGTCTACTATGAACCCTCCTGACAAGAATTTTGATTCGTCGAAGTGTTGCGAAGATAAGCCAACGATTGGTCAGGTATTGTCCATTTTGTAGGTATTGACCAATATCTACCAAAAGTCAAAATGATACGAAACTTCCTACACATACACATTTTGAGTCTGCATGCAAAATCACGAAAACATTCGCCTATAGGTGGCGCTACACCAAACAAAATTCTCATAACTACGCAACTGTATTATCAATGAAGTTGAAAATTCGTATGCTTCTTGTAGGGGCCAAATGCGAACATATCCTACAATATGACAAATAAAACATGGCCGTCAGCAGCCAATCAAATTTAAGCAAAATGACTGTATAAATGATTGTATATTATCAAATGTTACCTGCTATTTTGAACTACATCTAGGACTCCCTTAGTCAATAATCAAAGAAAAGTTGAACTTTAGTTATTTATTTAGGGGTTGCATATCATGTGGGTGACCAAGTGTATCCAAAAGCCTACAATTCCTAAAATAAACATCGGAAGTAGGAGTGGCCAATTTTACGTAAATGGCTATTACTCTTGAAGGAAATGAGATATCTTCACCAAACTTGGCATGCTTATGTAAGAGGTCAATTTTTGGTCGCCCATAAAAGTAGGCGCAGTTTAGCCACTTGGTGGCGCTATAATACCAAAAAAAACATGACATTCATGCATGTTAAAAAACATGGCCGCCATCAGCCAATCAAATTTCAGCAGCTATTACATAAGATTAACAATGACTCATCGGAACGAAACTTGGTGGACCTATTTGAATCTTGGTCTGAGAGGGTTGTAGGTTTTTTTGTAGGTGTTAATGGCTGTATATAATGCAGTGTTGTGAAAAAACACAAGTAATATACATCACCTGATAGCTCTTCTCCTTCTACACAAATTGGCCTCAAGAAGCATTGGTGTCTATCAAACCGGTCGGTAAATATTTCAGATAATGTTAAAAACCTACTTTTCCGAACTAGTCCTAGGTTTTTTGCCCGATCAGAACCAAACCAGTGCAGAAATATACTCCGGAGTCTGATTACCAATAATTATTTAAAAAAAAGTTACAATTTAAGGGGTTAAGGGGTGCCAAAAAATTCTTAAAGGGCAGGCTATTTTTACTAAAATGGCTATAACGCCCGAACGAAATGAGATATTTTCACGAAACTCGGTACACGTGTATGAGGTCAAACTGAGGTCACTGTATAAAAACAGCGGAGTTTGGCCACTTTGTGGTTCTATAACATGAAAAAAACCTGAAAACAGCTCTAACTACACAACCATTAGTCTGATTGAGTTGAAAATCGGCATGCATCGTCTTTGTCTAAGGTGCCATGACTGTCAAAAAACATTTGAACTTTACCCTTTGGGTAGCTATAATTTAGAAAATGGGCGTGGTCAGGTGTACAAATAAACCCATAATTCCTAAACAAAAACTCAGAACTTCACGAAATTAGGTGAGCACATGCGACATGTGCTCACCTAATGCGATCTAAACAAGCATGCAGACTTTTATGGAGATCGGGCTATAGGGGGCGCTATGAGCTTTAATAACCATGCATTTCCTTAATTGCCTGTATTTGCTGTAAATGGTCTATTCCATCTATAATCTAGGTGGTTCCGTTCTTGCCAAATAAAACATAATACCTTTTTACGCATGTGCTTAAAGGCCTTAAACCCCATTAATTGCTGCTCGCAGCTATATTTATTATTATTTGCAGGGCAAAGGCTTTTTAAAAGCACTGTATGTAAGTACCTACCTAATGCTTATGCAGTGAGACGCTTATAAGAGCAAGGCAAGGCATAGTCAAGACACAACTGCCAATGATTTACACCTCTGAGGGCCGTTCACTCCAAACGCGTGTTTTTCCATGTAAAAATGCGCCGGACGTCTGACTATTAGCGTCATGTCTCGCTATTTTACATTTTGCATTTCTCCTATTGTGTTCTACAGAACGAAAAACATTTATACAGGTTTGGAACAACAGGAGTTAGATTAAAGTTTTAATCCCTTTAATTTTATTTATTTAGTTAGTTAGCTTACACGAATACAATTTTATTTCCTGTGATCACTGATGCAGCATTATTGAATATTTATTAAACTTCAACTTGCACTAGAATGATATTCAGTGACTGCATATTTGCAATTAGTTAACTAAAATGAAGAATAATTACCAAAAGTGGTTAAACTATATAAAGATGCACTACATTTTTGAGGTAGACAGATCTATCGGTTTTACCGATTAGGGCATGCAAAGAAAAACGCAACTATATGTAAACGTGCCCTATCAGCACATCTACAACTTCACATCTTGTGAATAAATATAAACTTTATTCCCAATTAAAACTCATCAGGTGAAATATATAAACAAACTAAAGGTTGACCGATGGTGGATTTGGCCGCTAACGGTAACCAACGGTAACGGTGGTTGAAAAGGCAGATAACCGATTAATCATCCAAACATTTTTAAATTTGACTAAAGCTTCGTTTCTTAAATAAAAAGCATTGTAACGGAGCCAAATCTCCATTTAAAATGTATTGGGCACGTTCATAGTTAAAAGTCCCACATTATGCACCATCTGTTAATAAATCGTTTATCAGCATTTCCACCGCGTTAGTTATCTTTTCGGCAAAAACCAATATCGGTCGACCTCTAGTTTTTGTACATAGATACTTTACCAGATGAGGTTTAATGACGAATAAGGTTTATTATTCACAAGTTCGAGACACAATATGTGCTGACGGGGCACGTTTCCATTTAATCACATTTTTCGATGCATGTCCTCGCTTCAGTTTAGACACTCATCTAATTAAATAACTAACTACGCATTGAAGAGGATACAAATACAGATGAATACGTTCAATAATGAAAGATTGTTTAAAAAAAATTTAATATCGGCAACTATTGGCATATATTTTTTGCCGATACCACGATAGTTTCGAAAAGCAACTATCGGCACTGATTAATCGTTAAAACCGATATATCGTTCTACCTCTAATACATGCAACGATAAAGATCCTAACAGCTGAAAGTACTCATCTCAGCAGATACACTGCTTGAATGATGTTTTTGTGAATGTTAAAATAGAGAATATCACTAAAAGTACTAAAACAACTAACAGTACTGGTAATCAAAGTGCTTTTCAACAGAAGCACAAGGACACACTGGCATGGTTGACTTTCTGCCGTGGGAAGAGCTGATAAAAACTACATTTTTCCATGATCGCGCGCACGCGCACACACACCTATTTTTAATGTGCAACACACACACACACTCTGACAAAGTGTGTGTGCATAAGTTTGTGTGTGTGTGTAAGTATGTACATATAAATGTGTGCGAGTGTAAGAATGCGTGTAAGTATGTTTAAATGTGAGTGTGTAAGTATGTGTGTGTGCACGTGTGTGTAAGTATGTGTGTGTGCACGTGTGTGTAAGTATGTGTGTGTGCACGTGTGTGAAAGTATGTTTAAATGTGAGTGTGTAAGTATGTGTGTGTGCACGTGTGTGTAAGTATGTGTGTGTGCACGTGTGTGAAAGTATGTTTAAATGTGAGTGTGTATGTGTGTGTGCACGTGTGTGAAAGTATGTTTAAATGTGAGTGTGTAAGTATGTGTGTGTGCACGTGTGTGAAAGTATGTTTAAATGTGAGTGTGTAAGTATGTGTGTGTGCACGTGTGTGAAAGTATGTTTAAATGTGAGTGTGTAAGTATGTGTGTGTGCACGTGTGTGAAAGTATGTTTAAATGTGAGTGTGTAAGTATGTGTGTGTGCACGTGTGTGAAAGTATGTTTAAACGCGAGTGTGTAAGTGTGAATGAGTGTAAGTGAAAGTATGTGTTTAAATGTGTGTAAGAATGTGAGTGTATGTGTTTAAATGTGAGTGAGTATGTGTGTGTAAGAATGTGAGAGTGTGTGTGCAAGTAAAAGTATGTGTTTTAATGTGTGTAAAAATGTGAGTGTATGTGTTTAAATGTGAGTGTAAGTGAAAGTATGTTTAAATGCGAGTGTGTAAGTGTGAATGAGTGTAAGTGAAAGTATGTGTTTAAATGTGAGTGAGTATGTGTGTGTAAGAATGCGAGAGTGTGTGTGCAAGTAAAAGTATGTGTTTTAATGTGTGTAAGAATGTGAGTGTATGTGTTTAAATGTGAGTGTGAGTGTAAGAATGTGAGTGTGTGTAAGTGAAAGTATGTTTAAATGTGAGTAAGTTTTACACAACTGTCAGTGTACAACAAACACTTTTAATCTGTGCGCAAATGTTTGCGTGAAATCAGACGCGACGCACAAACGCGTGTTGTGTATCTGTGTGCGCGAGTTTAAAGTTTTGAGGGTTTGTGTTTGACAACAACAGGTTGCAGCAGTTTGTCGCCGGTGTTTTAATTTCTGTAGTAAATACGCACGTAAAGTTGTTGTTCGCAGTTGTCAGCGGTGTTTTGTGAGATTAAAGCGAGTGTAAAATGTGTTTTTGTGGTTGTTGTGTTGTGGCCTTAATCTGTGTGTGCGCGTGTGTGTGTGCTGGAGTTTTAAAGCTCTTGCAGTAGTAGCAGCTAACAGGCTACACACACTTCGAACACACAGTCATTAACAATATACACTCGTATCACATACATTCTCTGATGTACACTCTCGCGTTGTTTACCTGTCGCGCGCGGTGGAACGGGTCCGTGAATCCGTCCGCCTTCATCCCGGGCTGAGCCATCGAGGCCTGTCCCTGCACCAGCTCCGCCATCATCATCATCACCACACACACTTACACATCCACATAAACACACACACAGCACACACAAACTACCCCGGAACAGGAAACACGCGCGCAAACACCGCGAGACTCTCGAGACGCACGAGACTCTGCGAGACTTCACACACGCGCTTCTGCACTTATCAGAGTGTGCTGCTGATTATAAAGTGTGCAATTACAGAGTATTATGTCGTTTCTTTGTCTCTATATCACTAAACTGTACATTATTACATTAACTCGCTAGTTCATATAATTTTTTTTATAATTTACTTTATATTTATTAACCTATATATTAAATTTCACTTAGTATAATGAAAATTATATATTATATATTGTTCCATTCTATTCTATTAAATTACATAATTACATTATATTATATAAAATTACATTATATGATATTATATTACATTAAAATACGTTATATTATAATATATTATTTTAAATTATATTACATCACATTATATTGTATTATTTTATATTTTATTATTTTATATTATATTACATTATATTATATTTTATTATTTTATATTATATTATATTGTATTATTTTATATTATATTGTATTATTTTCTATTACATGATATTATATTATATTATTTTATATTATATCATTTTATTTTATATGATATAATTTTAATATTACATTATATTATATTTTATTATTTTATATTATATTATATTGTATTATTTTATATTATATTACATTATATTATATTTTATTATTTTATTTTATATTGTATTATTTTATATTATATTATATTATTTTATATTACATGATATTATATTATTTTATATTAGATTATATTATTTTATATTATATTACATGATATTATATTATTTTATATTATTTTATATTAGATTATATTATTTTATATTATATTACATTATATTATATTTTATTATTTTATATTAGATTATTTTATTTTATATTAGATTATTTTATTTTATAAGATATTATTTTATATTACATTATATTATATTTTAATATTTTATATTATATTATTTTATATTATATTATATTATATCATTTTATTTTATATTATATTATTTTATATGATATTATTTTATATTACATTACATAATATTTTATTATTTTATATTATATTACATTATATTATTTTATATTAGATTATATTATTTTATATTATATTATTTTATATTAGATTATATTATATTATTTTATATTATATCATTGTATTTTATATGATATAATTTTATATTACATCATATTATATTTTATTATTTTATATTATATTATATTAATTTATATTCCATCCATCCATCCATCTTCAACTGCTTATCCGAAGTCGGGTCGCGGGGGCAGCTGCTCCAGCAGGGGGCCCCAAACTACCCTATCCCGAGCCACATTAACCAGCTCTAACTGGGCGACCCCGAGGCGTTCCCAGGCCAGTGTGGAGATGTAATCTCTCCACCTAGTCCTGGGTCTTCCCCGAGGCCTCCTCCCAGCTGGACGTGCCTGAAACACCTCCCTAGGGAGGCGGCCAGGGGCATCCTTACCAGATGCCCAAACCACCTCAACTGACTCCTTTCAACGCAAAGGAGCAGCTGCTCTACTCCGAGCTCCTCACGGATGACTGAGCTCCTCACCCTATCTCTAAGGGAGAAGCCCGCCACCCTTCTGAGGAAGCCCATTTCGGCCGCTTGTACTCGCGACCTAGTTCTTTCGGTCATGACACAACCTTCATGACCATAGGTGAGGGTAGGAACAAAAATTGACCGGTAGATCGAGAGCTTTGCCTTTCGGCTCAGCTCCCTTTTCGTGACAACGGTGCGATAGAGCGAGTGCAATACCGCCCCTGCTGCCCCGACTCTCCGGCCAACCTCCCGCTCCATTGTCCCCTCACTCGTGAACAAGACCCCGAGGTACTTGAACTCCTTCACTTGGGGCAATACCTCCTTCCCTACCTGGAGTACGCACTCCATCGGTTTCCTGCTGAGAACCATGGCCTCAGATTTAGAGGTGCTAATCCTCATCCCAGCTGCTTCACACTCGACTGCCAAGCGATCCAGTGAGAGCTGAAGGTCACGGACCGATGATGACATGAAGACAACATCATCTGCAAAAAGCAGCGATGAGATCCCCAGCCCACCGAACCAGCACACCTTCCCCACCCTGACTACGCCTCGATATCCTGTCCATGAATATCACAAACAGGATTGGTGACAAAGCGCAGCCTTGGCGGAGACCAACCCCCACATGGAATGAACTTCGACTTTGTGCCGAGGACCCGGACACAGCCCTCGCTTTGGACGTACAGGGATTAGATCGCCCTAAGAAGGACCCCCCACCCCGTACTCCCGCAGCACCTCCCACAGTCTCTCCTGGGGACCCGGTCATACGCCTTCTGCAGATCCACAAAACACATGTAGACCGGATGGGCATACTCCCAGGCCCCCTCCAGGATCCTTGCGAGAGTAAAGATCTGGTCCGTCTGCTCCACGGCCAGGACCGAAAACCGCATTGTTCCTCTTCAATCTGAGGTTCGACAATCGGCCAAACCCTCCTCTCCAGCACCTTGGAGTAAACTTTACCAGGGAGGCTGAGAAGTGTGATACCCCTGTAGTTGGCACACACTCTCTGATCCCCTTTTTGAAGAGGGGAACCACCACCCCGTTCTGCCACTCCTTAGGCTCTGTCCCACATTTCCACGCAATGTTGAAGAGGCGTGTCATCCATGACACCCCCTCCATATCGAAGAGCTTTCAGCATTTCTGGTCGGATCTCATCAATCCCCGGGCTTTGCCACTGCGGAGTTGTTTGACTACCTCAGTGACCTCCCCAGGGAAATAGAATCTGATCCCCCATAATCCTCCGGCTCTGCCTCTACCATAGAGGGCGTGTTGGGATTTAGGAGTTCTTCAAAGTGTTCCTTCCACCGCCCAATAACCTCCTCGGTTGAGGTCAACAGCGTCCCATCTTTGCTGTATACAGCTTGAATGGTTCCCCGCTTCCCCTCCTAAGGTGGCGGACGGTTTTCCAGAAGCACTTTGGTGCGGACCGAAAGTCCTTCTCCATGGCTTCTCTGAACTTTTCCCACACCCACTGCTTTGCCTCCCTCACGGCCGAGGCCGCAGCCCTTCGGGCCTGTCGGTACCTTGCAACTGCCTCCGGAGACCTCCGGGACAACAAATCTCGGAAGGCCTCTTTCTTCAGTCGGACGGCTTCCCTGACCACCAGTGTCCACCACGGTGTTCGAGGGTTACCACCCCTTGCGGCACCTAAAACCTTGAGGCCGCAGCTCTCCACCGCGGCTTCGGCAATGGAAGCTTTGAACATTGCCCACTCCGGTTCAATGTCCCCAACCTCCGCAGGGATGCCTGAAAAGCTCCGCCGAGGTGTGAGTTGAAGATCTCGTGGACAGGGACCTCCTCCAAACGTTCGCAGTTCACCCACGACTACTCGCTTGGGCTTCCCAGGTCTGTCCAGAGTCTTTCCCCACCCCTGACCCAACTCACCACCAGATGGTGATCGGTTGACAGCTCTGCCCCTCTCTTTACCCGAGTGTCCAAAACATATGGCCTCAGATCCGACGACACACGATTACAAAATCGATCATCGACCTTCGGCCTAGGGTGCTCTGGTACCACGCACACTTATGAGCATCCTTATGTTCGAACATGGTGTTTGTTATAGATAATCCATGACTAGCACAGAAATCCAATAACAAACATCCACTTGAGTTCAGATCAGGGAGGCCGTTCCTCCCAATCACGCCTTTCCAGGTGTCCCTGTCATTTCCCACGTGTGTGTTGAAGTCACCCAGCATCACTATGGAGTCCCCTACTGGGGCCCTATTCAGGACTCCATTCAGGGTCTCCAAGAAGGCCGAATACTCTGAACTGCTGTTCGGTGCATATGCACAGACAACAGTCAGAGTTTTCCCCACAACCCGTAGGTGTAGGGAGGCTGACCCTCTCGCCCACCGGGTAAACTCCAACGTAGTGGCGCCAGCCGGGACTCGTGAGTATCCCCACACCGCCCGTCAGCCTCACACCCTGGGAAACTCCAGAGAAGAATAGAGTCCATCCCCTATCCAGGAGTACGGATCCAGAGCCAAAACTGTAGCGCCGATGTAAGCCCCACCAGATCCAACTGGTAACCCTCCACCTCCCTCACTAGTTCCGCTCCTTCCCCCAGTGAGGTGACATTCCACGCCCCCAGAGCAAGCCTTTGCTGCCCGGGTCTGGTCCGCCGAGGCCCACGGCCTTCACTGCCGCCCATATGGCAGCGCACCCGACTCCCGCGGTTCCTCCAGTGGGTGGTGAAAAGTAGGTGGTGGGCCCAAGGGATGTAGAGGGGGTTCCACGCTGCTTCTTCGGGCTGTGCCCGGCCGGGCTCCGTGACAAGCCCGGCCACCAGGCGCCGCCGACGAGCCCTCCATCTGGGCCTGGCTCCAGACAGGGGCCCCGGCTTCCTCCAGGCAGGGTAACTCCTCCTCTTGCCGCTTTTATCCATGAGTCATTTTGAACCATTCTTAGTCTGGCCCCTCACCTGAGACCACTTTGCCTTGGGAGATCCTACCAGGAGCACATGGCTCCAGACAACACAACCCTCAGGATCATAAGGGCACACAAACCTCTCCACCACGATAAGGTGCTGGTTCCCAGAGAGGGATTATTTTATATTATATCATTTTATTTTATATTATATTATTTTATTTTCTATGATATTATTTTATATTATATTATTTTATTTTCTATTATATTATTTTATATTATATTACATATAACAATTTCAGTTTTTCCATTTTCTTTTCAAGATTAAGTGCAGTGGTGGTGGCGTAGTGGTCTAAAGCACATAACTGGTAATCAGAAGGTTACTGGTTCGATCCCCACAGTCACCACCATTGTGTCCTTGATAAAGACACTTAAATCCAGGTTGCTCCGGGGGGATTGTCCCTGTAATAAGTGCACTGTAAGTCACTTTGGATAAAAGCATCTGCCAAATGCATAAATGTAAATGTAAGTGTTCATGTCACTTCAGCAATGTTGTGTACATCTGATTGTGATATCAGTATAGGCCATTGGAAGACACACACACATATATATATATATATATATATATATATACATATATATATATATATATATATATATATATATATATATATATATATATATAATTGAATTGATTTAAATACAAATTGAATTACTTGAGCATTTAGTTATTGGGAAGTGTTTTTAATATTAGTAACACTCTCTAAATATTCATGAGAGTGATCTGACCTGCCTCCTTCTCACTATTATTACACTTTTGTATATTATTGCTGTTACTGCATCTTGTTGCATTTCAATCAATCATATTTGAATATTGATAAGCAACTGATAGGCAATTAATCAATAGAAAGACCATGAAGAACTGTGTTGTGCAATCTGTATCCATTCTTAGTGTTTAGAGAGAGAGAGATAGACCCCGGCCAGAGCATCTACCAGGGCACCGCCCAGAGCTTCAGCACCCACACAGGAGCCACACAGACAGAGATTACACTATAAAAGTCACACAGCTCCTACAGAATACCACACAGCACTGGAACCCCCTCCACAGCAGATCCCGCACCAGCCAGGTGGACAGAGCAGAGCCCAGGTTGTCAGTGGAGCAGCAAACCGAGCCAATCCTGAACTTCAGGACATCCAACGCATGCTGAGTATCATCTGCACTCACTTAATAACTCATAACAAAAAAATAAAAAATATATAAAATAAAACACAACAACAATAACATACACACACACATATAATCTCAGTGTAAAGACAGTGTAAATGTTCATCATTACTCACATTGATTGTATCACTGTTGTTTTTTTTCTTCACTGTTGTGTATTTTGTGTGTTTGTCTTTCTCTGTTCTCAAAATAGCAAACAAACCCTATAGATTCTTTATATTTTGTGATGAAATCACTTAGTATTTCCATGTGGAACATTCAAGGTCTGAACTCTTCAGTTTTTGGCCTAAAGAGCAGAAACTCTGACTTTATGAGAGGAACTGAAGTCTTAGATGTCATCATCTTACAGGAAACCTGGTGTAGAGGAGATGAGTCCACTGGTTGCCCCTCAGGATATAGAGAGATAATACTACCATCAGTCAAACGCACATCAGTCACACAGGGGAGAGACTCAGGAGGGACCATCATCTGGATCAAATCTCAACTGGCCATAGAATTAGTCAAAAGAGAAAAATGTCACCTGTGGCTGAAAATTAAAAAAGGCATCATATCACCATCTCAGCCTGTATTCCTGTGTGCCATATATATATATATATATATATTCCCCCTCTTGAGTCGCCCTATTTCCAAGAAGAAACTTTTCAAAACTTAGAGCGAGAAATCAGCCATTTCCAGGCCCAGGGAAATGTGCTGTTTCTGGGCGATTTAAATCCTAGAACTGGTGTAGAATTAGATTTCATAGAATCAAATGGTGCCCGATTCATTACTGGCAATAACATACAATTTCCTTCTTACCCCCCCAGACACAACGGTGATCAAACAGTAAACTCTCACGGAAGAGTCTGGGTCTGTACATCGTCAATGGAAGACTACGAGGGGACTCGTTCGGGCGGTACACCTACAGTTCAGCTCTTGGTAGTAGCACAGTAGATTACGCAATCACAGATCTGGACCTTTCTTCTTTGAGAGCATTCACAGTCAAACCCTTAACGCCTTTCTCAGACCACAGCCAAATCACCCTGTATATCAAACAGTCTGAAACAACAACCAACACAACCAGCACACCGTATCAAATGAGCCCAATAATATCATTCAAATGGACAGAAAACAGCGTCACTGATTACAGCAATGCCACTGAATGTACAGAAATACAATCTCTCTTACATTCATTCCAAATACAGCAATACTCTAAAAATCAATTCGGCATCAATCAGGCAGTGAAAGATCTAAATTATATATTCTACAAAACAACACAAAAAAGTGATTTGGCACTCGTCAAAACTACAAAAAAGAAATTGGACACAGAAAAATGGTTTGATTCAGACTGTAAGGCTCTGAGAAAAATACTCAGAAAGGTATCCAACCAAAAACACCGTCAACCAGACAATCCGGACCTTCGTCTTCAATACTGTGAGGCACTACGACACTATAAAGCCACACTCAGACGGAAAAAAACTACATTTTTGCAGAGCCAGCTTGAAGAAATTGAAAAATCAATCAAAACAAACAAATTCTGGGATAAATGGAAATTATTATACAAATCAAATCAAGAAGATCTGGCAATCCAAGATGGAGGGCTGTGGAAAAAACATTTCCAAGAACGTTACAGCCCGACTGAAAATCAAAATGAAATCATTAAAAAATTAGACCAATTGGAAAGATCAATTAAAACAAATCAAAGCCCTTTAGATTTCCCCATCACAATGAAAGAATTGGAACAAAAATTGCAAATACTGGAGCCCCAAAAGTCCTGCGGTGTGGACGGCATCCTGAATGAGATGCTGAAACACACCGACCAAAACTTCAAACTGGCGATCCTAAAACTGTTCAATGATGTTCTGTGTGCGGGTCATTTCCCTGAGATCTGGAGTCAGGGACTCATCAGCCCCATTTATAAGAGTGGAGATAAATTAGACCCTAATAACTACCGAGGCGTCTGTGTGAACAGTAATCTGGGGAAGGTGTTCTGCAGTATTTTAAACACCAGACTTTTACACTTCCTTATGAAGCACAATGCCTTGATGAAATGTCAGACTGGATTCATGCCAAACTGTCGCACATCTGACCACTTTTTCACCCTACAGACACTCATTGCTAAATATGTACATCAAAATAAAAGACAAATTTTCGCTTGTTTTGTAGATTTTAAGAAAGCGTTTGACTCAATCTGGCATGAAGGATTATACTTCAAACTTATTGACAGTGGTGTGGGGGGGAAACTTCTATGATGTCATCAAATCAATGTACACACAGTCAATGCGCCTTTTTTTCTCCAGAGGCGTGGAGTGAGACAGGGCTGCAGTTTAAGCCCCGCCCTCTTCAACGTTTACATCAACCAATTGGCTAATATTCTAGAACATTCTCCCATTCAAGGTCTCACTCTACATGACACAGAAATAAAGTGTCTCCTCTACGCAGATGACCTGTTCTCCTGTCGCCCACTAAAGAGGGGCTTCAGGACAGCCTGAATCTGCTGGCGGGTTACTGTCAATCCTGGGCCCTGACAGTCAACCACCAAAAAACGAAAGTCATGATTTTCCGGAAATGTTCCAGATCTCAGGGACTAACACACACATTCACACTCACACACAGAACCGTTGAAACCACACAAACATACCCTTACCTCGGCCTGACACTCACTCCAGCGGGTAACTTTACTCTGGCTGTGAATGAACTCAAAAAGAAAGCTCAAAGGGCTTCTATGCCATTAAAAGATCAATTCAAATTTGGCTCAAACTTTTCAAATCAATAATTGAACCAATTGCATTATATGGCAGTGAGGTGTGGGGTCCACCTATAAAATATGACTTTGTAAATTGGGAAAAACATCCCATTGAAACTCTACATTCAGAATTTTGCAAAAGAATACCTCAAAGAAAAACACCAAACAACGGCTGCAGGGCAGAATTAGGCCAATGCCCTCTCCTTCTAAACATCCAAAAAAGAGCCATCAAATTCTGGAAACACCTAAAGACAAATGACCCCAACACATACCATTATAAAGCCCTAAAACACCAAGAGCTGAGCGGGGCGAGGAGTCCCCTGTGCCAGCTGGTGCTGAGACTGACTGACCTCACTCCTGCAGAGATCGGACAACCTCAGGACAAACTCACAATCATTCGGACCAACCAAATTATAAACACAGAAAAAGACAAATACGTCACAATTGGACAAACACCATTAAAAATCAGCACAAGTTGGAATGTTATTCGGCACTAAATCGAGAGTACACCGTGGCAAACTATCTGGCCACGGTGACTGATGTGAATTTAAGAAAAGCATTGAGGATGTACAGACTCAGCGAGCACAGTCTGGCCGTAGAGACGGGGCGGCACAGACTGACGTGGGTATCCCGAGAGGAGAGACTCTGCTCCCACTGCCATCTGGGAATGATGGAGACAGAGCTGCACTTCCTCACAGAATGCCCAAAATATGAAATCACCAGAAACCACTCTTATCCCAAAATTATCAAAGTATTTCCCCAATTTAATAATTGCACCCCATCTGAAAAACTCCCCTTTATTCTGGGCGAAAAAGCTGAATGTGCAAATATAGCAGCAAGATATGAAGCATCCTGTCATCTCCTGAGGGACAACCAGAACTAAAGAATGAACATCCATAAATATATTATTAACATTTTTATTTAACCCCCACTCATACACACACACACACCACACACACACACTCACTACACACACACACCACTCACACCACACATACACCACACACACACTCACACCCCACTCACACCACACATACACCACACACACACTCACTACACACACACCACACACACACTCACACCACACATACACCACACACACACTCACTACACACACACCACACACACACTCACACCCCACTCACACCACACATACACCACACACACACTCACTACACACACACCACACACACACTCACTACACACACACCACACACACACTCACACCACACATACACCACACACACACTCACTACACACACACACCACACACACACTCACACCACACATACACCACACACACACTCACACCACACATACACCACACACACACTCACTACACACATACACCACACACACACTCACTACACACACACACCACACACACACTCACACCACACATACACCACACACACACTCACACCACACATACACCACACACACACTCACTACACACACACACCACACACACACTCACACCACACATACACCACACACACACTCACACCACACATACACCACACACACACTCACACCACACATACACCACACACACACTCACACACACTCACACCACACATACACCACACACACACTCACACCCCACTCACACCACACATACACCACACACACACTCACACCCCACTCACACCACACATACACCACACACACACTCACACCCCACTCACACCACACATACACCACACACACACACACACCACACACACACACACACCACACACACACTCACACCACACATACACCACACACACACTCACACCACACATACACCACACACACACTCACACCCCACTCACACCACACATACACCACACATACACCACACACACACTCACTACACACACACCACACACACACTCACACCCCACTCACACCACACATACACCACACACACACTCACTACACACACACCACACACACACTCACACCCCACTCACACCACACATACACCACACACACACTCACTACACATACACCACACACACACTCACACCCCACTCACACCACACATACACCACACACACACTCACTACACACACACCACACACACACACACACTCCACTCACACCACACATACACCACACACACATACACCACACATACACCACACACACACTCACACTCCACTCACACCACACATACACCACACACACACACACCACACATACACCACACACACACACACACCACACACACACACACACCACACACACACTCACACCACACTCACACCACAAACCTCTCACTACACATGAATGTACATCATGTTTAATTCAGTTTATATAGTTCATCAGTTAAAGTTAACTTGAAACATAATTAATCATAATCATTTTTATTATCTGTTTTTCTTTAATGTTTTTCAATGTTTTTCCTTATAGTATATTTGCTTGATCAAATCCAATTTCAATTGTTCTAAACTATTTTATATGTTGTTTTAAAAAGCTTTGGCAATACAAAATGTACTTTTGTCATAACAATAAAGCAAACTGAATTGAATTGAATTGAATTGAATTGAGAGAGAGAGAGAGCTGATAGAGAGATAGAGAGAGAGAGAGATAGAGAGAGAGAGCGATGAGAGAGAGATAGATATAGCATGATAGAGATATAGATGATGATAGCAGTATAGATATATGCGATAGAGAGTACGATATAGATAGATAGATAGCATGATAGATAGAGCAGAGAGATATACGATAGATATGCATAGAGCATATAGATAGTCATATAGATATGCGATAGAGATATAATGCGATAGTAGATGCATCATATATGATACAGATAGTCATGCATGCATAGATAAGTCGATAGCATACATATATGCATAGACACATGCATATCATGCATACAGAGTAGATACATAGCATGAGATACATGATAAGATAGCATCATTCGATATAATACGATAGATACATATCGAGTAGATATGCGATAGACATATATGCGATATAGCATGATAGAGATAGCGATAGATAGAGTCGATACAGTATAATTGCGATATAGATAGACAGAGACGATAGAGATACGATACATATAGATAGCGATAGAGATAGATATAGCGTGCGATAGATATAGAGAGAGAGATAGAGAGATATGATAGAGAGAGAGAGATAGAGAGAGAGACATACTGTGTGATATTTCTGATCACTGTGATACTGTTGATGTCAGCCGGTGATGATGAACTCATTCAGCACATGTGGAAGCATCTAAAAACATCTGGCAGACACTTTGCCTGTTGGGAGAGTCGCAAGTTAAGCACGTTAAAATTGCCCTCAGTTTTTAGTCTGCTTATGCAAAACTTGTTTTAAGAAATCTTGCCAAGTGTTTTTTCTATTAGCACATTTAAACCTCAAATATTCTTTTATTTCTTATGGCTACAAATTAAACAGCAACTGCTTCTGAAAGTCTTAGTGATAGCATGTATAACTAATGCTTTAAATAGACTGAACTAAATCATGAATCTAGTGATGTTGTGTGTTCAGGAATAAACAGATCGACACACATCTGTATTACAGCGCTGAATCAGGACGTGAGTCACTCGATGACTGGAGGCCGTTTATCACCACACATAAAATTACGCTGAGAAATAAAGTAAAAGTCAAGGACTGTTGTTACTTAAAATGAAATATATTTCATACAGTGACCTCATGAACAGATGCTGCACTAAAATGTATTCATACATGAAATTATGGGATCAAATGTTGTATGACAGGTTTGATCATATCTGAAGCAGGTGTGAACGGTCGGGTCGGGTTTGTGCTCAAGGGGGAAAGTGAATCAGTAACTGTTGGTCTCCTGCAAACAGTTAGTGCAGAAAATAACAGCTTGAATATCCACATCTGCATACAGAGCACACACACACACACACACACACACACACACACACACACACACACACATACACAAACACACACACATATATACTCACACACACACACACACACATACACAAACACACACACATATATACACACACTCACACACACACACACACACACACACACACACACATACACAAACACACACACATATATACTCACACACACACACACATACACAAACACACACACATATATACACTCACTCACTCACACACACACACACACACACACACACTCACACACATATACATACACACTCACACACACATATATACACTCACTCACACACACACACACACACACACTCACACACATATACATACACAAACACACACACATATATACACTCACTCACTAACACACACACACTCACTCACACACACACACACACATACACAAACATATATACACACACTCACACACACACACGCTCTCACACATATACATACACACTCACACACACACACACACTCACTCACACACACACACATATACACACACACTCACACACACACTCACTCACACACATATACACACACACATACACACACACTCACACACACACACTCACTCACACACATATACACACACACACACTCACTCACACACATATACACACACATATACACACACACTCACACACATATACACACACACTCACACACACACTCACTCACACACACATATACACACACACTCACACACATATACACACACACTCACACACACATATACACACACACTCTCACACACATATACACACACATATACACTCACACACATATACACACACACTCACACACACACACTCACTCACACACACATATACACACACACTCACACACATATACACACACACTCACACACACATATACACACACACACTCACACACATATACACACACATATACACTCACACACATATACACACACACTCACACACACACTCACTCACACACACATATACACACACACTCACACACACACACATATACACACACACTCACTCACACACATATACACACACACTCACACACACACACACACACTCAGACACACTCACTCACACACATATACACACACACTCACACACACACACACACACACACAACACACACATACACAAACAAACACATATACACACACACACACATACACAAACAAACGCATACACACACACTCACACTTCATTTACATACCAGATTTATATTGAGTAAAATTGTAACAGATGTGTCTTTTGTCACATTTTCACTTGTTCATGAAATAAACAGAATACATAAAGCAGCCTTTAAATATTGCTGTTTCTAACTCACACCTATCATATCTCTTCTGACGACATGGATTAAACCACTCGTATGGAGTACTTTTATGCTGCCTTTATGTGCTTTTTGGAGCTTCAAAGTTCTGCTCACCATTCACTTGCATTGTGAACCCACAGAGCTGAACAATTCTTCTAAAAATCGTAATTTTTGTTCTGCAGAAGAAAGAAAGTCACACATCTGGGATGGCATGAGGGTATTTGGGTGAACTGTATCTTTAAATGTTACGTACGACATCATAAATGGATCACTATTAATATCATTCATACTTTACCTCTAACGCTATTAAACGTTGTGTAGCTCATCCTTCACCTTAGACAGGTTTGGAACAGCATGAGGGAGCATAAATGACAGAATCTGTATTTCCCTTTAACAGTGGAGAATCGTCAGCATCACAGGATCATGAGTTGTCAGTCTGTCTGAAATAAGACTCCAGTATTCATGTGTTTCCAGCGACTTCAGACGTCTGTTCCTGTCAAAGGCCAAAAACTGCCCCTCCTCTCAGATCTATAAAACAGATGGAGGGCCATTACCTTCAAAGCTACTCTGTCTTTGTTTCCGGCTTTGCACGTGATAAAATATTGATGGAAAAATAGAAATATTTTGGCTCCTGCCTAATGTTGCCCATCTGAGAGGGTTACTGATGTATTGAGACCCCTGATCTCAGGTTACGCCAGCTTTAGCCGTCAATGTGCTTTCACACGAACCCCGTGGAGCCGCGTACTCAATCGATCGCTCTTTATCACAGCACATGCTAGCATAACAGAGTCAGGCTTTCTGCCTCCGGCCTTCATGTAGATTGAGTAATAGTGACATGTTTCACGTGGCATATTTATAGCACAAAGAAAATCTCAAGTCAAGCCAATTTGTACGATTTGCCCATCTCGTCCCATTATTATGAACGGTCGTGAAAAATCTCCCTTATTCACAACTAGCGGTGTCATTTTTAGACTCGAACCAGCAAAACCTCCCCAGAGTGCATCATGTTCTTCTGAATCAATATATTTATTCTCTTTCATTGATGGTCTCTCCAGAGACTCACACATGATGTTTTTGATTGGTTTTGTGAAGGTGCCCTAAAGGCGGGCAAACCTGTCGGGTTTAAGCAGTTGCTGTCATCAGCTTTACTCATCAATAATGGCATCTAACACACGGTCATGTCATGGAACATTCTGCCTAATGTAATAACGTCATTGCGCAGTAACTTCAAATACTCAGCCAATATTTAGCTTTGATTTTTGCAAAATTCTGCTTATTAAAATTTATCATATTAATATGAGAAAAAATTTCTTCTTCCAGTGTTTCAAAATCGATTTCATTTAAGAATGTGCTGTGAGAAAAAATAAAGTCACTAATGATCAAGATTTGTACATTATCTGAAACGTACAGAAACTGCGTACCTAGGCAAGGTTCATGGCCACAATGCTATGTTGTTCTTGGTGGTTGCTAGGGTGTTATTGGTGGTTGTTAGGGCATAGGGTGTTTTTGGTGGTTGCTAGGGTGTTATTGGTGGTTGTTAGGGCATAGGGTGTTTTTGGTGGTTAATAGGGTGTTCTTGGTGGTTGCTAGGGTGTTCATGGTGGTTGTTAGGGCATAGGATGTTCTTGGTGGTTGCTAGAGTGTGATTGGTGGTTGTTAGGGCTAAGGGTGTTCTTGGTGGTTGCTAGAGTGTTATTGGTGGTTGCTAGGGTGTTCTTGGTGGTTGTTTGGGCATAGGGTGTTTTTGGTGGTTGCTAGGGTGTTATTGGTGGTTGTTAGGGCATAGGGTGTTTTTGGTGGTTAATAGGGTGTTCTTGGTGGTTGCTAGGGTGTTCATGGTGGTTGTTTGGGCATAGGATGTTCTTGGTGGTTGCTAGAGTGTTATTGGTGGTTGTTAGGGCTAAGGGTGTTCTTGGTGGTTGCTAGAGTGTTATTGGTGGTTGCTAGGGCACAGGATGTTCTTGGTGGTTGCTAGGGTGTTATTGGTGGATGTTAGGGCATAGGATGTTCTTGGTGGTTACTAGAGTGTTATTGGTGGTTGTTAGGGCATAGGGTGTTTTTGGTGGTTAATAGGGTGTTCTTGGTGGTTGCTAGGGTGTTCATGGTGGTTGTTAGGGCATAGGATGTTCTTGGTGGTTGCTAGAGTGTTATTGGTGGTTGTTAGGGCTAAGGGTGTTCTTGGTGGTTGCTAGAGTGTTATTGGTGGTTGCTAGGGCATAGGATGTTCTTGGTGGTTGCTAGGGTGTTATTGGTGGATGTTAGGGCATAGGATGTTCTTGGTGGTTGCTAGAGTGTTATTGGTGGTTGCTAGGGCATAGGATGTTCTTGGTGGTTGCTAGAGTGTTATTGGTGGATGTTAGTGCATAGGGTGTTCATGGTGGTTGTTTGGGCATAGGATGTTCTTGGTGGTTACTAGAGTGTTATTGGTGGTTGTTAGGGCATAGGGTGTTCTTGGTGGTTGCTAGGGCATAGGTCATTCTTGGTGGTTAATAGGGTGTTCTTGGTGGTTGCTAGGGTGTTCATGGTGGTTGTTTGGGCATAGGATGTTCTTGATGGTTGCTAGAGTGTTATTGGTGGTTGTTAGGGCATAGGGTGTTCTTGGTGGTTGCTAGGGCATAGGTTATTCTTGGTGGTTAATAGGGTGTTCTTGGTGGTTGCTAGGGTGTTCATGGTGGTTGTTTGGGCATAGGATGTTCTTGGTGGTTACTAGAGTGTTATTGGTGGTTGTTAGTGCATAGGGTGTTCTTGGTGGTTGCTAGAGTGTTATTGGTGGTTGTTAGTGCATAGGGTGTTCTTGGTGGTTACTAGGGCATAGGTCATTCTTGGTGGTTAATAGGGTGTTCTTGGTGGTTGCTAGGGTGTTCATGGTGGTTGTTTGGGCATAGGATGTTCTTGGTGGTTACTAGAGTGTTATTGGTGGTTGTTAGTGCATAGGGTGTTCTTGGTGGTTGCTAGAGTGTTATTGGTGGTTGTTAGTGCATAGGGTGTTCTTGGTGGTTACTAGGGCATAGGTCATTCTTGGTGGTTAATAGGGTGTTCTTGGTGGTTGCTAGAGTGTTCTTGGTGGTTGCCAGGGCATAGGGTGTTCTTGGTGGATGCTAGGGTGTTCTTGGTGGTTGCTAGGGCATAGGGGGATCTTGATGGTTGCCAGGGCATAGGTCATTCTTGGTGGTTAATAGCGTGTTTCTGGTGGTTGCTAAGGCACAGGGTGTTCTTGGTGGTTGCTAGGGTGTACTTAGTGGTTGCTAGGGCATAGGGTGTTCTTGGTGGTTGCTAGGGTGTTCTTGGTGGTTACTGGGGTATAGGGTGTTTTTGGTGGTTGCAAGGGCATTGCTAGTTGATTATTAAGGAGTTCTTGGTAGTTGAGAGGGCATAAGGTGTTCTTGGAGGTTGCTAGGGCATAGGGTGTCCTTGGTTGTTGCTAGGACATAAGGAGTTCTTGGTGGTTGCTAGGGCATAGTGTGTTTTTGGTGGTTGCTAAGGCATAGGGTGTTCTGGGTGGTTGCTAGGGCATATGGTGTTCTAGGTGGTTGATGGGGTGTTCTTGGTGATTGACAGGACATCCTTTCGCTGTTGCTAGAGCATTGTGGGTGGTTGCTTAGGTATCGCTAGGTGGTGGCTAAGGTGTTCTTATTGGGTGCTAGGGCATTCCAATGTGGTTGCCAGGGTGTTGTACTGAGTCTGCTAAGGCATCTCTAGGTCATTGTTAGTGTGTTTTTGGTTGTTGCTAGCATGTTCTTGGCAGTTGTTAGGGTGTTCTGTGTGGTTGCTAAAACATCGCTAAGTGGTTGCTAGGGCATCACTAGGTGTTTTCTAAGGTGTTCTTAGTGGTTGCTAGGGCATCGCTAGGTGTTGCTAGGGTGTTCTTAGTGGGTTTTAGAGCATTGCTATGTGGCTGCTAGGGCATTGTTAGGTTGTTTCTAGGGTGTTCTTGATGATTGCTAGGGCATCTCTATGTGGTTGCTAGGGCATCACTAGATAGTTTCTAGGGTGTTCTTAGTTGTTGCTCGGGTATCGTCTGATCTCTCCTCATTAAGACACATGATTTGATGGATCATTCATGTCTGGAACACAAATTAAGTTAAGCACTGAAGTTTACCACGTTCAAATAATAAAACTGATGCTTGAGTTAATGTAGTGGAGTTTAGAGCAGCAGTGTATAAATTACAAACCCACAATGTGCCATAGTAGTATACACCTTAAACAGCCTTTCAAACCAGTCTAACGATCGTGTCAGAGAGTAATAAATCTATGAACAGAACAGTTATAGCTGTGAGATCATGATCTCATATCCACCTCAGAGCCATTAGTCTTCAGCTCAAACCTCCAGAGCGTGTTAACACTAACAGTCACCATCCACAGCCAGCTCTAAAAAACATGAGTATACTGTAAACAGTATATATATAAATTTTGTTTGATGTTTGGATAATTCACAAAAAATATTCAAATTTAAGAGGGTGTTGAAGTAGGTGCTAGAGACATTTTTGCAGTTCCAAATGCCAGATTTGTTTTCTTTATGTCAGCTCTTGGATCAAAACATAATTTTAACATTTTGCTTTTGATGTAATTGTCTGCAGCCCCTTAATTGCAGCAAGTGGTCTGAATCAGAGGGGCCTCCATGGTCTCCAGAGCTGCAGGGGCCCTGTGTAATCCTGCAGTCTTGGGTTACTATAATTGCTGTTAATAAACACCCCTGCAGTCATTGCTCCTGTGCTCTCAGGACGTCTCGTGTGGAACAAAGAGCATTGACTCACGTGGCCGAGAGACACAGGTGAACAGAAGGAAGAGTAAGTTCTCAGGTTCAAAATGATTGACACTGTGCCATCAAATCTGAACATTTCTGAAGATAAATGACAAATTGTTTTAAGGCTGGGCAATATGGCTACACAAATGATATCTTGATATTGTTTTATTGATGATATTCAGTTTACATCTTGATAATTATGTATTTGTTGTGAAATACATAATTATGGGCTCCAAAATTTCTTTTTGGAGCCCAGTTGAATTCTATTAAGATATTTGTTTTTTTAGATCTTGATGTAATTTAATAATTGTGCCACCCTGAAAAATACACTGTAAAAAAAATCTATATACTGTGGAAAATTATATAAAATTGAACAAGACATACATGTAATTTTATGGTAAAATATTTTAGAAATTAAGCATCTGCTGACTTGGACTGTGCCTCACAAAAAGAGATCTCAGAAGACCTATATTAATCTGTCCACAGTTAGACAAACTGTCTATAAATGGAGATGATTTAGTACTATAGGTACTCTCACTAGAAGTGACCGTTAGATATTCATCTGTCCACAGTGAGACAAACTGTCTATAAATGGAGGTGATTTAGTACTATAGGTACTCTCACTAGAAGTGGCCGTTAGATATTCATCTGCCCACAGTTACACAAACTGTCTATAAATGGAGGTGATTTAGTACTATAGGTACTCTCACTAGAAGTGGCCGTTAGATATTCATTTGTCCACACTTAGACAAACTGTCTATAAATGGAGATGATTTAGTACTATAGGTACTCTCTCTAGAAGTGGCCGTTAGATATTCATCTGTCCACAGTTAGACAAACTGTCTATAAATGGAGATGATTTAGTACTATAGGTACTCTCACTAGAAGTGGCCGTTAGATATTCATCTGTCCACAGTTAGACAAACTGTCTATAAATGGAGATGATTTAGTACTATAGGTACTCTCACTAGAAGTGGCCGTTAGATATTCATCTGTCCACAGTTACACAAACTGTCTATAAATGGAGATGATTTAGTACTATAGGTACTCTCTCTAGAAGTGGCCGTTAGATATTCATCTGTCCACAGTGAGACAAACTGTCTTAAATGGAGATGATTTAGTACTATAGGTACTCTCACTAGAAGTGGCCGTTAGATATTCATCTGTCCACAGTGAGACAAACTGTCTATAAATGGAGATGATTTAGTACTATAGGTACTCTCTCTAGAAGTGGCCGTTAGATATTCATCTGTCCACAGTGAGACAAACTGTCTATAAATGGAGATGATTTAGTACTATAGGTACTCTCTCTAGAAGTGGCCATTAGATATTTAGTACTATAGGTACTCTCTCTAGAAGTGACCGTTAGATATTCATCTGTCCACAGTTACACAAACTGTCTATTAATGGAGATGATTTAGTACTATAGGTACTCTCTCTAGAAGTGGCCGTTAGATATTCATCTGTCCACAGTTAGACAAACCGTCTATAAATGGAGATGATTTAGTACTATAGGTACTCTCACTAGAAGTGGCCGTTAGATATTCATCTGTCCACAGTTAGATAAACTGTCTATAAATGGAGATGATTTAGTACTATAGGTACTCTCTCTAGAAGTGGCCGTTAGATATTCATCTGTCCACAGTTAGACAAACTGTCTATAAATGGAGGTGATTTAGTACTATAGGTACTCTCTCTAGAAGTGGCCGTTAGATATTCATCTGTCCACAGTTAGACAAACTGTCTATAAATGGAGATGATTTAGTACTATAGGTACTCTCTCTAGAAGTGGCCGTTAGATATTCATCTGTCCACAGTTAGACAAACTGTCTATAAATGGAGATGATTTAGTACTATAGGTACTCTCACTAGAAGTGGCCGTTAGATATTCATCTGTCCACAGTTAGACAAACTGTCTATAAATGGAGATGATTTAGTACTATAGGTACTCTCACTAGAAGTGGCCGTTAGATATTCATCTGTCCACAGTTAGACAAACTGTCTATAAATGGAGATGATTTAGTACTATAGGTACTCTCACTAGAAGTGGCCGTTAGATATTCATCTGTCCACAGTTAGACAAACTGTCTATAAATGGAGATGATTTAGTACTATAGGTACTCTCACTAGAAGTGGCCGTTAGATATTCATCTGTCCACAGTTAGACAAACTGTCTATAAATGGAGATGATTTAGTACTATAGGTACTCTCTCTAGAAGTGACCGTTAGATATTCATCTGTCCACAGTTAGACAAACTGTCTATAAATGGAGATGATTTAGTACTATAGGTACTCTCAATAGAAGTGGCCGTTAGATATTCATCTGTCCACAGTTAGACAAACTGTCTATAAATGGAGGTGATTTAGTACTATAGGTACTCTCACTAGAAGTGGCTGTTAGATATTCATCTGTCCACAGTTAGACACATTGTCTATAAATGGAGATGATTTAGTACTATAGGTACTCTCACTAGAAGTGGCCGTTAGATATTCATCTGTCCACAGTTAGACAAACTGTCTATAAATGGAGATGATTTAGTACTATAGGTTCTCTCACTAGAAGTGGCCGTCCAGTCAAGATGACTCAATGGGAACACCACAGAATGATCAATGGGGTAAACAAGATCCCTAGAGTGACAGATAAAGACTTGAAGGAATCATTGGAACTGGTTAACATCTCTGTTCATGAGTCTACTGTACAGAAAACATTAAACAGGCACTCTACAATATCACAAAGATGCCACACAAATCCTCTCTGAACATGCCACACAACTGCTTGTTCTGTCACTTGTCATCTCTAGACTGGACTACTGTAACACTCTCATTGCAGAACTCCCAGCATGTGCTATTAGACCTCTCCAAATGATCCAGAATGCAGCAGCATGTCTGGTTTTAATTAACCAAAGAGAGCACATGTTACACCACTCTTTGTCTCTCTCCACTGGCTGTCGGTTGATGCACGTATTAAATTCAAGCTTCTGATTCAGGCATACAGTCTGAATCAGACTGAAACAGTCACTGGGTCTGCTCCAGCATTCCTACAATCATTTCTGCAGAGCGATGCCCACCAGAAGCCTGCGGTCGGCTAAGGAACGTCACCTTGTAGACTTGGTGGAATTACCTTCCAAACTCCATCTGTGAATCTGACTCACATTCTGTCTTCCAGAAACAGCCAAAACATCTTTTCCATGAGCACTTAACCAGTCAATAACAAAATAAAAAATAACAAATTCTTGTTGCACTTTAATCTGTTTTGAATGCCATTCTGATACTAGTGAAACTTTGTAAGATGGCACTTTTCATACCACTGTCTCCTTAAGATGATTCACTAATGTCCAATAGTCCTCTTTTGTAAGTGGATAAAATGGCAGGACACCATGAAGGAAGACGCTTAGTCTAATGACGCACTCTTTAGAAAACATAGTGTCCAAATAAAAAGCACACTACAATAATCGCAATATTCATGATATTACTTAATTTTACATTGCCAGCAAAATCAGCGTGACAATATTGTGAATATTCTATATATTAATTGCCGAGTCCTAAGTTGCTGTGTAATGCACTTAAACACAATCCACAAGAATTTTGTAGGAACATCAAGCATGAAAAATGCAAGAAAGAAAAATGCCAAAAGGTGAGTGTGATGAGGAGGAGGGCGGGGCCAGGCCGTGAGTCTGCATGACTGGCCCCCAATCATGCTAATCAGCTGAGGAAAGCGATAAGGCCAAGCCGGATGTGGCAGTTTGGGAGAGAGAGAGCCACACACAGCTACCGTGACTGTTTACTTTACGATTACTTTGACTGTTCAGCCGGTTCCCGCCTCCTCCTCAGCCATTTGAACTGTGCTACATTGGTGCCGAACCCCGGGAGGGAGGAGGGATGCGTTGTCGTGGAGTCCTCACCACTGCCGTCGACCCAAAGGAGCAATCACGGCCGTCCGCCGGGGGACGGAGGAGTCGCTGCCGGCCGCCTCGATGTGGCGGAATGGTCGCCATCCACGAGGGGAGGAGGGGCTCGCTACCACCGCCTGGACCAGTGGAGTCACTTACAGGGGCTTAGAGGTTCGCTAGATGCCGCCAGAACGCGGGGGTGCTTCATCCGTGAGGGGTCAGAGGGGTCGCACCGGTCCACCTAGGGAGCAGCGGCTGTCGTCCAACACAGGGTGGAGAAGTGGTCAAGGACCAGGTGACAGCGTGTCTGGGAACCAATTTACTTTCACTCTCCTCTTTCTCTCTCACTGTTGCTCCGCCTTGCCCTTTCCCTCCCAGGTCTCGAAAGGCGGGGAAAGCCTAGGAGGGCAATTAAATATTTAATAAAAAATACTTTGCTTCAAAAAAGAAGGCAAAGTCACTTTAATGCCATGCAGGGCTCAAGTGAATCATTTATGTAAACAAATCATACGAACAAACCGACTCACTAAAAAGATTCGGAGTTCCCAACGCTCAATACAAGCCAATCGTTTATTTTAACCAGATCATTTATTTGAACTGTCCGAAAGAGAGAGGACAGTTTAGGTGATTTTGATTACCCGCTTGGTTCACATAATGTGACAAATGAAGTGTTTTAATTGCTGGAAAATGGAGCTTGTTAGAAAATAAACACTATAATGATAATAGCTGAACTACTGTCACACTTCTGAAAAATGAGTTAATAGCGCCGCTACTTTTAGTTAGATACTCCCCTACACTGCTCAAAATGACAAAAGCTATTCTTATTTATAAATAACATAACTGGACTGAACGGTTGATTTCTCGTTTTCTGTGTCTAACAATGTTGTTCAGAACACTGTGGTCTTTGTCTGATTTTGACTGACAGCAGAATAACCCCATTAGGGTTCGTTTTCAGTGTCAACTCTTAATTCTCATGTCTTCCCATTGTGTCCCAAATTCCCTCGGGGCAGCGGTTAATGAGACGTAATTGAAGAAAGGTCACGGCTCATTAATTCACCTGGACGGCTCGCGATGCTTTCATACCTTGACTGACAGGTAGAGTCTGACGCTGTCTGTCTGTGACGACAAAACATCCTGTCATTGACAACAAAATAACCATGATCTCATTCCAACAATGACCAGGAACAAATGCCAGAAAGGCAGATAGTTTAATGGCTATGATTAGAGATAACAAACTCTGCGACTCTACCGGCAGAGAGCATAACGGTCAAGCGTGTTACGACAGTAAGTCTCCGTTTGCGGATATCATCAAAACAAATGAGAGCCGTAAACGAACACCTACCTGTCGCAAAATTGTCCGCGCCTTCCTTTATAAAATAGCAATTTTATCACAGTAAACTCCTCACATTGTTCATTCCAAATGGACTGTTTAGTGTCAAACATGTTGAAGATTCCCTGACAGGTGGTCATTTCATTAAGTGATGAGTGGTTTTGTCACAAAAACAGTTTATTCAGCATAATGAAGCATCTCCTCCAGACATCCATTCAAAAAGAATGGCCTCTGGTCTCTTCGCCAGTGCCGAAGCATTTACATGTTTCCATGTACGTGTTCCCATTGATCACGGTTTAATGATGCCATACTACTGGCACAAATCTTGCAGTATGTATACTATGCGCACTGTGCACTTTTTCTGTATGTATGGAATACCTGAATGAGCTTATAGACCATTTCAAACAGCCCTTCAAAAGTGAAGTATGTCGTTTTTGCGCTACTAGCGTCACCAAACAGGTTTCCTGAACAGTTCCCTGTCAGACATTGGTAACGCAAACAGATTCGCTCATTCAGTAAGTGGTATGTGCCAACCAATATAGCAAACCAAACTGACTTTTAATCAAGTGCAGGATGTGAATTATAGATATCTATAATAAAATTATCATTAGGCTATTTAGCATTGATATAACATTGATTGGTAACCGCATTTTCACTAGTAGAATTTCACAATGATCTGCCATTCACTCCTGTTCAAAACGCAAATACTGATATCTATAATTTGTTTTAGTTTGAATTCCAAACAGAAATATTTTTATATCATTAATTATTTTGTTGTGAAATGTCAATTCCTGATAGGCCTATAAACCGTTGAATTACAACCAGTAAAATGCTAATGTTTTTAATATCTACTGTAGGCCCATAATTTGTTTTTCACAAGTGGCAATGTTAATTTCAGATATCTGGAAATTGATTTCAAATATCATTAAATTGAGGAGTAATTAAAGTAGTAAGATACCAGTGACAATCAAACTTTTTACTAGATACAATTGTTTTTTACTAGTTAAAATTTAAATTTTGATATCAAGAATGGATATATACGCAAGTAATGACAGAATAAAGGATTCAAATGTTTACTGCAGTGCAAAAGTCATTATTGAGATCGATAATTAGCACGTTCACTGGTAGTAATTCCATTCCTGAAATCGAGAAATAGCATTTTAACTAATGAAAATGTAATTGTTGCTATCTATAATTCGTATCCTGCATGTGATTACATTTCGAAAGAGCTTGCGATAGAGTGGCGTACAGTTAGCATCTTGGAAATAGATGATTGTTTTTTCAGATTTTGTGTAAAAATGTCTTGACTTTTTGGCAGTCTTATTTAATAGCAGTAAGATAAGAAAATGTGCATACTGTTGAGAGTACACAGACATAGCATGTGTAGTATGCAGGTATGCTATTGTGGACATGGTTTAAGGGTGCATGTCTGGCCTCATTCCGCTTGAGTAACTAAATCAACAGAAGCTTCAACTCTGCAGAAAATATGTTGAAATTGTTGCTGGCTGGAGTGATCGTGCAGCAATTTGTATATAAAAGGGCCAGTGTGATAATTGGAGGAGTGGATTGAGACGCCTGCGGTGTAATTGAGCAGCTAAGGTGGGGGTTCTGGTCAGGATGAAAGCCCGGACACATCCACTGCCATCTATAACAACCAGTGGGGCAGGGGGGAATTGCTGGTCTGTCTTCTCGACCGGCTCCTCGTTCACACCACCGCTAAAGAATATTCAATGAGTGCAGGTAGTGCAGCAACCGTCCTGATATACTATACTAAATCAATAAATCATGAAAGGTGAACATGTGAAGCAGGGATGTCTAAAGACCTCTATAACTGTTATACAATCACTGTAATGCACAGGTTCGAGTTATTGTGTTTATAAAACAGCATAATATGATAGAATATGATACAACACATAAAACCTAACCCTTCCCAGCTCAAGATTTTGTTTTTATAATAATTTTACTGGTAAAAGTAACACATAAATGATTTTGAAAGCTGAAATATTAAATGCCATGGATCAATATTGACGGAGTAATCCATTATTTTGTATAGTAGGGGTCAAAATGGCAATTTCCGCCTATGATTTTGGAGCCAAACTACAGGTCTAAAAAATAACCGTAGAAAGGTGTCAGCGTCTTGGTTTTTGTTCTCCACAGAGATTTGGGAGATCTATTATTAAAACCAGTTGACTCCAGCACCTCTTGTTGCATTATATCCCAATGGTGAGAGTCCAAAAATGGGAGAAGGCACTTTTTTATGTTGTTTTTCCAAAGTTTGAGGGCCTATAACTCCAGAAGTATTAAATATATCTTAATATCCTTTTTAATTCTAGCTCAGAATAAATATTTATTTTTACATGTAAATGTTGAAGGCTCTATATGGTTCATTCCCAAAGATACAAGGCTCTCAATGTGGCTCAATCTGTATATTCAGAGTGAGGTTCCTGTCCTCTAGACGACAGGAACAATATAGGGGTACTGTATGGGACGTCTTCAGCTCTGCCAAAATACAAGACGTCACAGCTAATAATCAATCTGCCAAGTAATACAGTTGATTAACTTTAAGGTAACCTTTAAATACAGTATGTAAAATTACTTTGGACGCTGCAACACAAGTGGGCAACAGGATGTGATGTCACTCTAGGGCTTCTGTTTTTAACCAATCTTAAATTCAAAATGTGAACTACTCCAACTTCCTGCCAAATCATGTCATTTTGAAGTTCTTTATGTATTATTCGTATTGAGTCAAGAGGTCAATCTGTGATGTTTGGGCCCTCTATTGGTCAAATATCTTGAGGGTCAGAGTTCACCAAACTTTGGAATGCATCAAAAGATTAAACGTCGTCGCACATGTCTGCGTTCTCGCTAAACGAGAGGCAATGGAGCGCAAAGCATGGGTGGACTGGGAAGAGAAATTAGCAAATTTCTCAACAAAAATGGCCCAAAATTTGTTGAGCTTTAGGGTGTTTGTCGCTGTTCTTTTCTGCATATCGTCTTCAGCCAGTCACGGCCCGTTACGCATAACACGCCAGCTCATTTCAGCTAATCGCCGCCCATTTCCCGGCCCACTGGGAAAAGTCCCAGTTCTCCCTATGGCCAGTCCACTCCTGGAGCAAAGTCTATATAACGTGCAGACACGGTATGTGTTTCTCATTTGAATTGGGTTCAACCAATCTGAATGTAAAATCTGAAAAATCCACTTTATAAATATTATTTTATAGATGGTATTAATCATATAATCACAGCATACATGCCAACTCAGTGCACTTGAATATCAATGTTAATCAGAAGCATTCAGAAACAGTTTGTACATGTTTCATGCGATGTAACAGTCAATTAAATCACAGCTACATGTAACAGTTTAGACAGTTTGTTTCGAATAAACTGACGCTCGGTCAGTCAAAAATCACGATTTCAGACACCTGAATCAGTATAAATCATTCATTGCTTCTTCTGTGCGGCTCCCTGCAGGCGGTTGTGTTCTCTCAGCCTAAAACACAGAATACCAGAACTGTAAAAACAGCAGGTTTAAATATGAATGAATACAGACACATTCAATTCTCTTCGTCAGATCGTCATTCATTCAGATTGAAGCACCTGACAGCGTTGATCTTGATGAATCCAGAGGCGTCACACGGGTCGTAGTCGCCTTGAACATCCATACTGATGAGAAAAAGAAGAGTTCAATTATTTAAATTTGAATTGAATAACTATAATAACTATAATAATTAAAAAACCTTTAAGAATGGAATTAGCCACTTTCAGATTCGTAACACACGAAACAAAATCACCAGTTGTGACGGTTGTTGACCAAATGGGTTTTTCAAAGGCGGATGCCAAAACCGATATCTGATCAGGGTGGCTGATGGCCAATAAAATGCTAATTTATAAATGCAATAAATTCAAATGAGATTTATATTAACACTTATTTTACACCATAAAAACAAAGCAAAAAATAAAAACATTTAAAAACAGAAAATGTGTATTATACTGTACGTCAACAACACTGTCGAGAAATTTTGGAATTGACTCAAAATGGTAGGGTACGGTATTAATTGGGTATTTTCCAATTCGATACGTTTCCGATTAATTTTGGGAGTATTCCGGTTATAATGTAACATATAATTTTGCTTACATATGAAAGACATTCTCTCTCGGCTAATCGGCTAATACATGCAACCTACTGGGAACATTATGACAATTATAATTTTACAAATTATATTTTATCATTAGCTTTTCATCCTTTCAGCTTTTTTCGAAATGTCAAAAATCCATATCAATAAATATGATTGCTTGAAATTGCACATACTTCATATTTATTGTTAGCATGCATACTTTAAGCGTGCAAAAACAGTACTGTCTCTTTAAGAATAGAGTCAGTTCAGAGAGCGTCTCACAGAAGCAGGGCTGTTTCAGACCATTCTGGCGCCCTAGGCGAGATCCCTATTGGCGCCCCATCGAGGGGTGAGGGGTGGCATGGCAGAGGCCTCTTCTTTGGCGCCATCCCCGCTGGTGGCGCCCTAGGCAACCGCCTAGTTCGCCCATGCCTAGAAACGGCCATGCACAGAAGCGTTTCGTTTGAGCGAATATTAACGAGAGCTACTTTACCACATCCGTGCTGTGTGTGATTACAATTAAATACCCCTATTCAATGACAAATGGATTGTGTGGATCTCATCTTTGGACACACATTACACGGAGCTTAACCCAATTTTTGCTCTCGCTGAATCTCGCTGTTGAACTTCAACTCAGTCACTAAAATCTCAACATTTACCAACCAGTTGAGAATCACAGACATTTATCGTCACATGAAGCTAAATTTGGTCGCATATAGTAAATAAAGGGTTGCACACAGAGTAAAAGACTGATCTTAAGATTTAAGAACCGATATTGGGATCGTTCAAATGAAGATCGCAATTAATCTGAAAATCGATATTTTTACCCAGCCCTACAAAATGGGCAAATAATCCTCTAGCTGACTCGTATCTCTCTCCACTGATGAGTTTCCACTTCAGTTTGCTTATGTAGGGAGAGGAAGCTTGTGCAATAATAGAAGTTGACAAATGTGTTCAGCACACAATAACAATAAGCTTCTTTCATGGGACACTTTGCCTAGAAGTTCTGTTCAAGCGTCCCGTAAAAGTCATGCAACGTGACGCTTCACTGTCCCCTTGAGCTAAACGAGTGGACGAAGAGAGGGTTCGACCTTTCAACCGCATGCCTCCACGCTTAACTGCCATGAAACACTCAACTTCCCCCAAACGCACATCCTCCACAGCTGAAAGGCCATTAGCAGCGTTCGGGCATATGGACCTGAGATCTGGACAACACGGAGACGAGCTGAGCTGCCCTGAGGCCACACAGAGGTCAAACCTGAATGACATCACTGTTCATCCACTAAGAGCGAGAGAGACAGTTTCCTTCTCAGAGCATTTATAAACGCAGAGGCAATTTCCTTACAAAAGTACTGCGGAAATACCATGGTACAGTGAAGACGGGAATATCAGATGGGAATACCGTGATGATTCGTGTTCAAAACCATAATACTAACATGGCACATGTCCATTAAATCGGGTATTACCATGATTCTACCATTGTATCATGTCCAAAAACACTATTACCATGGTAAATTGTCCAAAAACATAGTTTTACCATTGTATTATGTCCAAAAACACTATTACCATGGTAAATTGTCCAAAAACATAGTTTTACCATTGTATTATGTCCAAAAACACTGTATTACCATGGTAAATTGTCCAAAAACATGGGTTTACCATTGTATTATGTCCAAAAACACTGTATTACCATGGTAAATTGTCCAAAAACATGGTTTTACCATTATATTATGTCCAAAAACACTGTATTACCATGGTAAATGGTCCAAAAACATGGTTTTACCATTATATTATGTCCAAAAACACTGTATTACCATGGTAAATTGTCCAAAAACATGGGTTTACCATTGTATTATGTCCAAAAACACTGTATTACCATGGTAAATTGTCCAAAAACATGGTTTTACCATTATATTATGTCCAAACACACTGTATTACCATGGTAAATTGTCCAAAAACATGGTTTTACCATTGTATTATGTCCAAAAACACTATTACCATGGTACATGTCCATTAAACTGGGCAATATCATAGTACTTGTACAACAAAACAAAACATGGTTTAGCAAAGTACAAGTCCAAAACCAAGTTAATGGCATGGATGTTTGTTGTATGTGGTGTTTGAGTGTGTGAAGTGTGCGGTTTAAATGAGTATCCGTTAAGATGAAGACACAGAGGTATATATTTACCTAACAAGTTCTTCATTGTAAAGTGATTTAGGTGACTTGCGGCCGAGGATGTACACGTGACCTTTAAACACAGACAGCTGCACGCGACCCTCTACATTCTCCTGCGACTTATCAATACAGTGACGTACAAACTCACACTCGGGGCTGTACCAGAATCCTGCGAGGAGAGAGAAGGAAATTAATTACTAATACTAAATTAAAATACTAATTTTGTTGTTTTTATTACGACATTTTGAAAATCTGAAAGTATGATTGAATTCATTCCACATTATTGAAAGAAAGAAACGATTGGTTCATCATTCATGTTTAATTGTCCAATGTGACCAGAGTTGAGCAGCAGCAGCACAGGTGGGGCACAGGTGGGGCACAGGTGGGGCACAGGTGGGGCACAGGTGGGCGGCCCGGGCACTCTGTGGGATGTGAGACGAGCCCTCGCAGCCCTGCACGCTCACATGCGGCTGTAATTGCACAGGCTCTGTAATCACCCTCTAATGGGCCAAATCCTATTATGAGAGAGAGACAGGAGGAGCAGAGACCTGTCTAACGCTCAGAGCACACAGATTAACACACCTGAGACAGACATCTGTCTGTCTCTCTTCATCACCTGTCTTACCAGCAGCATTTCACTTTGATTCCTACTCATGGTCTGCTAATCCAATCGACTCTTTCCCTACTCCTTCTGTTCCTGGTCTTACTGTGAACAATTCATCAGAATCAAAATATACGTCTTTGTAATCTTTTATCAAAATGTAACACCTCTGACTTTTCCTTCTGATGACATCATCAAGGCATGAAACAAGCCACATTATTTAAGATACAGTTGATCCCAGAAGTTCACATACACTTATGTTAAAGTCATTAAAACTTATTTTAACCACTCCACAGATTTAATGTTAGCAAATGATAGTTTTGGCGATAGGAGGTGTACTGAATTGGAGGTGTACCTGTGGATGTATTTTAAGGCCTACCTTCAAACTCGGTGTCAAATTGCTTGACATCACGGGAAAATCTAAAGAAATCAAGACCTCTGAAAAAAAATGGCGGATCTACACAAGTCTGATTCATCCTTAGGAGCAATTTACAAACACCTGAAGGTGCCACGTTCATCTGTACAAACAATAGTACACAAGTATAAACACCATGTGACCACACAGTCATCACACCGCTCAGGAAGGAGACGCATTCTGTCTCCTAGAGAGGAACTTAGTTTGTGTGAAAAGTGCAAATCAATCCCAGAACAACAGCAAAGGACCTTGTGAAGATGCTGGAGGAAACAGGTGGACGAGTATCTAGATCCACAGCAAAACCAGTCCTATATGGACATCACCTGAAAGGCTCAGCAAGGAAGAAGCCGCTGCTCCAAAACCACCATAATACAAGCCAGACTACAGTTTGCAAGTGCACATGGGGACAAAGATCTGACTTCTGGAGAAATGTCCTCTGGTCTGATGAAACACATATTGACCTGTTTGTCCATAGTGACCATCGTTATGTTTGGCGGGAAAAGGCTGAAGAACAGCATCCCAACCGTGAAGCATGGGGGTGCAGCATCATGTTGTGGGGGTGCTGCAGGAGGGACTGGTGCACTTCACTAAATAGATGATGACATCATGAGGAAGGAACATTATGTGGATATATTGAAGCAACATCTCAAGACATCAGACTCGGTCATTGGGACCCCAAGCACACCTCCAGAGTTCTGGCAAAATAAGGACAACAAAGTCAAGTATTGGAGTGGCATCTCAAAGCCCTGACCTCAATCCGATGGGCAGAACTGAATAAGCGTGTCTCGTGAGAAGCTTGAGGAAGGAA